>NC_056732.1:489037594-489185094 GCF_019279795.1 Protopterus annectens
AGGTTTAAGAGGCAGTATCTGCCCTTAACAAAGCCGAACTGGGTAGGATCCAGTGTCTGTAGGTCCCTGATATCTTTATTTATGAGGTCCATGATGATCCTTTCCATAGCTTTGCAGACCAAGCTAGTCAGGCTTATGGGTGATAGTTTCTAGGATCCATTGAGGCACCACCTTTATGGAGAGGGACTACTGTTGCTGTACGCTACTCTTTGGGCACATATCCTGTAGTAAGGCTGAGATTGAACAGTAGTTTTATGTTTGGGTTTAGCTCTTCCTGGAGTTCATGTAGGACGCAGCCCGGGACACCGTCTGGTCCCATTGATGCTGTGTTTTTTGCTTTGGAGAGGGCGGCTCTTACCTGAGCATCTGAGATGTCAGGGGGGCAGCACTCTGCTGGGATAGATATTTGCCCTTTTGGTGGGGAGGGGGGGAGAAGTTTGCGCTGAACCTGTCAGCTAGGATGTTGGCAATGTCTGTGGGTTCAGTGTATTTTTTTGTCATTTTGGACTAATTCTGAGCATATCTGGGAATTACCACCCAGGTTCCTAACATAACTAAAGAAAGTCTTGTGATTATCCTTAGTGTCCTGTGCAATTTTTCTCTCGAAGCTGGCCTTAGACAATTTTATGAGTGCCCGTAGTTTTTTGCTAATACTGATCAGTGATGCCTTCCCTTTTTGGGATTTTGCTCTGTCATTTAGTAGCTTCCTCCTTCTATTGTATTGTTTGTTTATGGCTGGGGTCCACCAGACAGGATGTCTGCCTTTGGAGGATTGGGTCTTGGTTTTATTTGGGATCGCATGATCCATGCATTCCTGAAGGTGTTCAGAGAATGTGTTTATAAAGGATTCTGCGGTCTGGGCCGTATTTTCCACAGGCCCGGGGGCTTTGAAGGATTCCACCTTGGTTTTGAGGAGTGTGAAATTTGCTTTAGAGAAGTTTTTGACTGTGGTTTTCTGGGCAGGGGGTGGGGTCGGGATGTGAATATCCAGTGAGATTAGTTTATGGTCTGGTCTTACCAGTGAGGGATACACTTCTGGTCTGGAGCATAGAGTCCCCATGTTGGTGATGATCAGGTCCAGTATGTTTTCCCCTCTTGTGGGAGTGGTAAAAAGTTGTTCCATAGCATTTGAGTTTATAAATTCTAGGAACCTTTGGGCTAGGGTGTTGGAGCTAGAGTAATGCTCCCAGTCTATGTTTGGGTAGTTGAAGTCACCCAATATAATGGTGTTTGGAGAGACTTTCATATTTTCCAGTGTTCTCAGGAAGGCTGAGTGGGGTTCCTGGGTTTGGGAGGGTGGTCTGTAGCAGGCTATAAACTGGAAGGCAGTTTTACCCACTGTTAGTGGCACATGGATAGTCTCTGATGCTTCGTGCTTTGCCACCAACCTGGAGGTGTGGGTATCTTTGATGAATATTGATACTCCCCCTTCTTTTGTGGTTCGGTCCAAGTTTTGGGGCCAAAAAGCATGGTATGAGGTATAACCTGGTAGTGCTGGGGTGCTCTCGGGAGCCCTAAACCAGGTTTCTGTTACTGCACAGATATCGATGTTCTCCATGCTAAGGAGAGTTTTGAGTGCGCGCATCTTGAGGTTTAGATTTCTGGCATTGAGTAGCATTACTTAGTTTCTTATCCCTTGTGATACCTATGGAGGTGGGTTTGTCTTTTGAGCCTTGCCTAAAAAAGGCACTATGGGGGTAGCAAGATATCCAAAAGCCCAGGGGTGACAGGTGCAAGCCGTCCCTAGCGAAGCATCGTGGCTTGTCGAGCATATCATCCCAAGCTGACAGGCATTGGATCCCCTTTGAATGACACCAGTACTTAAGCCAATTGTTGAAATTGATCATCTTGTCTTCATATTGTGGCATCATTCTTGGTGAGGGTAAGATGCTACTCAAGGTCAGGGTCATACCGGCCTGGGCTACATGCTCAGAGAGCTCCTTTATGTCTCCTTTCATGTAGTCCAGGGAGGTACATCTCAGGTCATTCACACCCGTATGGACAATGACTGAGTCATATTTGTACTTGCCTTGGAGTGACCTGAGTGCTTGTGTTATGTGGCGGATCCTAGCACCCGACAGGCTGCTCACTGTGACCCTCTCCTTGTTCAGCCTGGTGAGCGGGACGTCAGTGTGCCTGACGATAGAGTAACCTATTACAAGTGTATCAGGTGTGTTGTTTAGTCTTAAGGGCTGTGACTGTTCGGCACACTAGCTTTGTGAGATATGTGTTGCACGTGTTTTGTTTTGGGCTAGCGGTTGCTTGGGTGTCTGCTTTGGAGGTCTCTGCTGCTTAGGCAGATCTTTATTTAGAGCCTCCGAGTATGTTTTTGTGTGATTATGTGTTTGGTTTGCTGTCGTGGTAGGTCTATATGAGACTGGAATTGTAGTGAGTGTGGTTTCCTTCTCCTCCTGACTGGTTATGCCAGTACTGAGTTGAGAGAGCTTAGCCTCCAGTTTGGCTATATGGTTGCATCTCTCACATGTGTTGGAATTTGTTGGGAGGAGGAGAGGGTTGTCTGTGTACATGGGGCAGTTGTAACATTGCCTCAAGATTCCCAGATTCACCATCTGGACCGGAGAGGAGATTGACAACTGACCTTTGGACATGTTAGAATAATATTGGGAATTCCTTAATAATTGAAAACAAGGGCCAGTGGGGAGTGAGGGTGTAGTGCTTTTAATTTTTAGTGCTGACTTATATAATTGCTTTAGTGAGCAAGTGCCAGGTAACTTAAGTGCAATGTCTTACAGGTAACTTAAATGCAAAAACGACAAACAGTAACTTTCTTTCAACTGAAACAAGGAAATAAGTACAGTAAGCAATGCAGATATCACTAGTGATCCACAGAAGCGCTGAGAAGCCACATATTAGGTGGAATTAGCATTCCAGGGAAATAACAAGCAAACAAACAACAAGCATATAAAATAAACAAAGCTAGATTCAGCAGGCCTGGATCTAGTCTATGCTACAGCAAACAAGGTGTACCAATTTCAGTAAGATACAGTTCAAATATTCAGGCACTATAAACCTTTAACCAGAAATTCCCAGCTCAGAAGGGCAGAGTCCAGCCTCTTCTCCCACAAGAGTGCAGACCATGAACCTTCTTAATGTAAAATAACTGGCCTGAAGCCCAAGTGCTTAAACCAGAACTAATACACTTTAAGAATAACAGACACTGGGCTCTCAATCAGCAGTTCCCAACTTAGAAGGATGAAAGCTACCTGTCCTGCCACCACAGTGCATGCCACAAACCTTCCTAATGTAAAACAACTGGTCTGAAGCCCAAGTGCTTAATCCAAAAGACGTAGAATGATAGCTACACTTTAATCAAGTTACTACCAAGCAGTAATAAATACAATTGAATACTTTAGAGAATGCCTGGATTAGTGCTCAAGTTACACAAACAAAGCTAGATCCAGCCGGCCCGAATCCAGTCTATGCCACAGCAAACAAGCCACACCAACTTCAGTAAGAAGCAGTCCAGATATGCATGAGCTATAAGCTTTTAACCAGAAATTCCCAGCTCAGAAGGGCAGAGTCCAGCCTCTCCTCCCACAAGAGTGCAGACCACGAACCCTCTTAATGTAAAATAACTGGCCATTTAGACAGATAGATATACAGAGTCACTGAGAAGCCTTTTATTTACTGATCAGCAAACACAGGCCACACTCACAGTCACATTTCTCACATAAGCTGGACATTGAAGAATTAATATATACAGTCCCGTCTAGCACATTTCTTTCTTTCTGTCACACAAATGCATTTGTCTACGTTGTCCATCATTGGAAATAGGCTGGTACAAATGAGATCTGATTTGGGCTCCAATTCCCTAGTATTTTTTTAGCGATCTTGTGAAAGACATGGACAATGGTAATGTTAGCACATTTAGAGCACAGAGGTGGTTTGAGGGATTCAAAATTTTTGTTGGACTTCTTGTTAAATGCTTTGTTTTAGTCACATTGTTTGCATAATGTGTATAATATTAATGGGATTAAGCTTTTCTGTAGCAGTGGATGTGACAAATCTAACTATGTATGTGGAAATGTGCATTGACTAGGATATATGATAATGATGTGATATTTATGATAGTTTTCTTTGTTGTCTCTCCAACACCCTCTACTCTATTTTTTTGCATTTATGACATTTAGACTATCAATCTTGCTGCAACACAGCAACCAGCATAGGGAGCTACACAAGCCACAAGGGCTTGGACCACCATCCCTCCACAGTTGGCTGTAGCAGAACAGTCACCCAGCACTTCTGGGTCACAACCTGTTGGCATTGCTTCTACAACCCATGCACTACCTGCACCACCTGCGTGAGGTAGCTCTGCCCGGGTGTCTGGTGCAGTGATACCCACCAGGAGTAGTGCCAGTGGAAGTGGCAGTTATGTCACTTGACAGGAGCTGACAGGGCTGGTGAAGGTAATTATGGAGAAGAGCCTCAGTGCCTACATTGGATGTATGGAAAGGGTCATGCAGTTAATTGCCAAATTGCTGCCCCATCTGACATGGTCCCAGGTGTTTGCAACAGGAGACAGTGATGAAAGTTCTGAGGGTGAGGACTATATTTCCACTGTATTCATGTTGTTCAGATATGCAATTCTGACGTTTCATGCCTATCCCCAATCATTGTGTCCCCAACCTCTTGTTTACATCACCATCCCTGTCTGTATTGTATATTCTGTATGTCTGCACCTGCTACCTAATATATCATACATATCTAACAATCTTTTTTCTAAATACCTTCTCCAATATTCCCGTCTCTTAAAAAAGAAAGAAAAAAAAAGGCACCTGTCCCACAGAAGAGTATGCCCCATACATATCTCTCCACTTTGTATATGTGTATGTATGACATGATTGATGTGGTTCAGTTGGTCACAAGACATTGTTAAGTTGTAGTAACACATTCTTCATGATGCGACTATTCAATTTTGCCACATTATTTGTAGACATGCAATGTTAGGTTGTGAAAAAGTGGGTAGCTATGGTAATCTGCCACCACTATCCTGAAGAGTCTTGCATAATTCCACTAGTATATTAGCCTCTGCTTGCTCCCCATTTTCACCACTATTTTATCATGCCCAGTCACACCTTGATTTGGTCAAAAGTAGCTGCACATACCATCCACATTTCCAGGAAAGGCCCATGACAGAAAAATCTCTATTTCTGTCCTCAGCATTTGTGTGATATTTGGGACTGAATATAACTGTCACATAACAGTAAGTGCTGCTTCCCATCATATGGCAAAAAATGCTGAGTTTTTGCCTTTGGTAATGTTCATATGGTGCTCCTCATACTTTTATGTTTAGTGTCATGTGCATTATGTACAACAAACTCCTGGGTGTAATGTACACCATATGGGTTGTTTCAACTATCAGTACTATGTGAAGCCTGATGCGCACATACTCCCTTGCTTCATGAACTTGCCACAGTCCCTTCAACTTGTGATGTCTGCTAGCTGAAATATGATTTCCTCTGTGGTGATCTCATATATACTCAGGTCTAGGGAATATCAAGTATGATTGGCAGGTGTTATTATCCAACACTACTATCCTCCTTATTCCTTAATTATGCTATCAGTACCTTGCCCTCTGTTGTCTCCCTGTTTTGAGCACTGTACTGTAAGCAGCATTATACTGTTTTCATAATGTCAGACATAAGAGTCACACATCACACGCATAGTCAGAAAAGGCTTAGAAACAAAAATGTCTATGTGTGCACTCTTCATTTGCAGAATGTTTGGTATCAAGCAACAAAATCCACTGCTATTTCCCATCCTGAATTAAAAACAAACAAACTAAAAAAATAATTATGCATGCACTAATAGTTTGCAATTGGTCCTGCAAATGAGTTTTCCAGCAGTGCACTTCGGCAAGAGAGTGTCACAGACAGAAAGTAATGTCATTAGCCTCTATTAGTTATATATGGTGTATTGGCTTATTGTATTTCAAATATAAGGACTCCATTGTCATATAATCTGTGTATATCTGTGTGGCGTATGTAAATCAGTGTAGCGCTGTCATACATTATACTTTCTAGTGTGTTCCAGGGAAATGGTAGGTCTATAAACATAAATGCAGAAGACTGTTAATGAGTGCAGTTTGAATGTTTTGTATGCAAGACTTGTAATCGCACACTGTATACACATCACAATCACTTTTCAGTAATATGCACATAAACACAAGACTTGCATGCAGTGATCTGGAGATGCAGAATCAGAAACACATTAGTGGCACTGCACTGTTTGACATCTGTGACTATTGGTTATGACATTACTGTTCAGTGCACCTTAATGTGACATGCATATATATCATTCCCTAACACAATGAATAATGTGAATTTTGTGATGTATGTCTTTTTGCTACAGTATGTTGTGAGGTGTAATCAAACATTGATGTCTGTCAGACCACATTGCCCATTCCCCACAAACATGTTGTCCAAACTACAAGTATGTGCTATCTGACATCTGTTATAAAACTACTTCTGTGGTGTAAACTATTAATATAGTTCTTTAGTATGTTGACTTACATAGGTAGATGATTGAATCCAGCAACTGTAACTTGTGTGAGCATGTCATTAAATACTAACAAACAGGACTGGCTTATCGAAGAGATCTGCTATGTACACTTTCACCTGTTTTTCCCCAACTCATGCTCCCTTTTAAGTCAAACATATACCTTGAAGCACAACGATGAAGTCATCCATTCAAATGTATGCTTTATGACTCTTGTAAAAAGACTTCTCTCATGGGGTGACTAGCTAATGCATGGTTCTATAGAGTGTGGACTTAGATAGTATGTAGTGTGGAGCTACATACTGGCCACAACCTAACATATTCCAACTAGTATGCGTGCATCTGAATATAATGAGAGTAGGACTGGCTTTTTCAACATCAGTGATGTATGCACTTCCACTTAGTGGTAACATTTATACAGGGAGAAGGTTCAACCAACTCTTATACTCCTTTTAAGATCAGACATATGCCTTGCAACAACACAACAATAAAGTCAAGCCTTCACATTTGTGATGACTAACTGTTGTGGTAAGACTTCTCCTGTGGTGTGAACAGCTAATGCATGTCTCTAAGGAGTGTGGACATAGATATTCAGTTTTTCTATCTAGTAATGCTTAACTACTGTGGTGATATAACAGCAGAATGATAGATAGGAATGACTTAATCAGCAGATGTGATATCGATAATTTAACCAGGGGGTGACAATTACATAGCTACAGGAGGTTGATCCCTCCAACCCTCTTTTAGGTTAGCCATATGAATTCTAACACAGTACTGAAGTCATCCCTTGAAATGTGCATTTTCTGACATCTGTACTATGGATTCTCATGTGACATGAGCAAGTAATTCACTGTTCTATACAGTGTGAGCTTAGATAGGCAGGTATTCAAATCCTGTAATATCTAACTATTTCTGTTGTATAAAAAATAATTAAAATGAGGGAGGAGTGGCTTAATCAACAGATGTGATATGGATAATAAAACATATGTCTATAGAATTATGAACCCTGCAACTCCCTTTTAGTTGAGCCACTTGGATTCAAACACAACACTGAAATCCTCCCTTCAAGCATGTATCTTCTGACCCCTCTACTTATAACTTCTCCTGTGGCATAAGCAATTAATACACAGCCCTCTGTAGAGTGTGGACTTGTATAGGCAGATGTTCAAATCCAGCAACATCTAACTACTGTGGCTGTATAATGCATAATTAAAAAGAATTAAAAAATGGCTTAGCCAACATTTATGATATAGATAATTTAACAGAGGGTTAACACTTATATGTCTGCAGAATTTTAATCCTTACATCCCCCTTTGCCTTGCAACACTCATCCATCTACCTCCTTCACTGAATAAACTATTTGAAACATCAACAAGGTGCCTATATTCTTCCCACATAGAAGGTATCAAAATTACAGTCTCCTAGATCTGCTAGCTAAAGTGATTTTATTTGCACTAATCCTATGTACTGTGCTCCATCCCCCTTTACCTTTAGCCACATGGATTCAAACACAGCACTGAAGTCACCCTTTAAGTATGTGCTTTTTGATACCTCTACTTATTACTTCTTCTGTGGTATCAGTAGTCAAATCATGATGCTGTAGAGTGTGAACATATATAGGCAGGGGTTATAATATGGCAATGTATAAATACTGTATGTATGTAGAAAAATATTGACAGAAAGAACTGGCTTACTCAACAGGCAGTGATATGGATGACTAGAACATGTGTGAGCACTGACATGACTAAAGAATTCTGAACCCTCAAATCACATTTTGGGGAAACATAACCATTAAAACACACTGCTGAGTAATCCCCTTCAAGTGTATACTTTACAACACTTCTGAAGTTATTTGTTCTGTGGCGTCAGTGGTTACTACACAGTTCTATAGACTTTGAATGTAGGCAGGTGTTTGACTCTGGCAAGGTACAACTACCGAGTGTGTAAAAGAATGCTAGCAGGCACAATTAGCTTCTCCATGAGAACTGATATTTATAGTTTCACTTAGAACTTTTACAACTGGAGAGATAAAGGCTAACTTTTGTACTCCCTGTTATGGAAGTCATATGCATTTAGACACATCGCTGAAGTTATTCCTTCAAGTGTGTGTGTTTCCTGACAAGTTAGCTATGATTTCTTGTGTGGTGCCATCAGTTAATGCACAATTCAAGAGGATCTTGATGTGCATTGCATATGTTTGAATCCAGTGGTGTATCCATTTTATTATTTTGTTAACAATATAGTGGTAATAGACAAGAATGGCTTATTCAATATGTATTGATGTGTGGAGCTACATACCGGCCACAAAGTACTATTGGACCAGTTTTCTAATATTTTGGAATCATTTTTGGATGGGTGGATGATTTTCATCCAGTAATTGTGGTACTTCCTTATGATCATGCCAAGTATAATGACCCATGTATTGCATTTTCTGCTGCATAGTAGTTAGCTCAAAGCACCATAGGTAATCAATGGCAGGGAAAAGTCATTGTCTCTTGTCATTTTGTGGCAAAAATTGTTGATAAAGTGCTCCCAGAAGCATGGATCTGATAGCTATCATGCAATGCATGTATTGGTCAGTGCTTGTAGGACACTAACAATGTTACAGGCCAGTCTACACCTGCTGTATTTAAACTATAGCAGCTTTCATAGTTCATGAACAACATAAAGATGATGTTGCAAATGCTTGGAGGAATGTTGTGTCTTGTAATCCAGGTATTACATTTGTTGCACAGTGCTGAATTCAGTAGACATTTTCCAACATGATATGGAAAATCTTCATAAGGGTATTTTGTCATAGTGTGCTAACTGTGTATGTGTGGCATCATAGGTTCATATGTTCATATGTGTTTACTAGGCTAATGACCACAAGGGCCTTTTTAAGCCTAGCATGCATCCCAAATCTCTGACAATTTCTGATACCCTTGATAAATGTAAACATTGGCCCAGAAGAAGAGCCATTTACAGGTTACTTGTGTCTGTTAGAGACATAGGTGCCAAACCAGGGATGAATTTCTGGTTTCCCATCCAATTGTCCAAGTTGCACTTGAATTGAGTTAGGGAGGAACTCTGCTTCACATGGATGGGCAGCCTGTTCCATAGACATGGTAGTCTCTGGGATGCACACCTGTCTCCAGCAGGCCCTATTTATATCACAGACAAGGTTTAAGTCTTTAGAGCAGGTAATTTTGGTGCTGTTTGTTTTGTAGATATGCAGGAAGTTCATCAGAGTGGAGTCTGACAATTCCCTGTATGCCAGGCATAGATCTCCCCACAAAGGCCTGTAAGAGACAGAATACAGGGATGGGTCCTTGAGGTGGTCTGCATAGGACATATTACTTATGCCCTGTATTTTTTTTAGTGAAGAACATATGTGGACATTCCAATTGTTGGATATGCCTGGTTAGGTACATACCAAAGAGGGCACTGTACTCAATGACAGGTGTGATGAATAATGAATAGCGTGGAAAAATGACTTCCTTGGACTTAGATGCCGTGCCTTTTTTTATAAGTTGCACAACATAGAATGATTTCTTCACCACTGTAGATACATGATGATCAAAGGCTAGATTATTATCTATGTGTGTTTCTAAGTCCCTGACTACTGGGTCAGCTCTAAGGGATATGTTGTCAATATGATAGTTATCAGGGATGGATGACTTCCCAAAAGATACTATTATGCATTTCTTGGCATTTAGTTTTAGTTCATGGCTCTGACACTACTTGTTTGTCTGTGTTAGCCCCTCCTGGAGAACATTTGTGTCAGTGGGACATTCAATGACAGCTCCTAATTTGCAATCATCTGCAAATTTAGTCAGCCAGAAGCCAGTGACACTGGCCTTGACTTCAGAGAAGTAAATGCCAAAAAGGAGCGGTACAAGGACTGATCCCCGAGGATCTCCACTTGTGACTGACCTCTTTGTAGAGGTGGACTCCCAAATTATAACTTCCTGGGTCCTGTCTGTGAGCCAGTTGGCTATCCACCAGGTGACATACAAATTTGTACCTAGCGTCTTGAGTTTGTCAACAATGCCCTAATCAGGTATTGTGTCAGATGCCTTGGCCAGGTCAAGGTAAGCAATGTGAATGATTTTTCTCTCATTCATTGCTTTGGTGACCTTCTCAAAGAAGTCCACCAGGATGAGGATGCATGATCTGCCATTGACGAAACCAAACTGGGTTGGGTCCAGTCTCTGGGGGTTTACTATATCTCTATTGATTATCTCCATGATAATTCTTTCCATGGCTTTACATATAAGACTAGTGAGACTTATGGGTCTGTAGTTTCCAGGGTCTGTAGATGGCCCATCTTTCTTCGAGGGATGACTGTTACCTTTCTCCATTTATGAGGCACAGAGTCTGTTTGAAGGCTACAGTTGAATAGTAATTCCAGAGGCCCTGATAGGTCATGTTTCATGCTATTTAGAAGCCATCCTGGGATGTTGTCTTAGCCTATTGATGCAGTGTTATTGGTCTTAGAAAGAGCATTAAGGACCTGTTTCCTAGTGATAGTAGGAGGATTATATTTGATGATATATCCTGAGGGAAGGTTGATGGGGAGAGAGGAGAAAAGTTGGAGCTGAATTTATTAGCCATGAGGTTTGCTATATCTTCTGGCTCAGTATAAGTCACTCCATTTGCAATGAGCTCTGCACACAATTGTGTATTGCTTTGAGGTTGCGGACATAAATGCTTTGTGGTTGTTCTTGGCCTGGGAGGCCAAACTTACCTCAAATTTGGCTATGGCAGACTTTATTTGTCCTCTGGGTTATTTAGTTAATTTGATGAGAGTGTTTTTATCCTGCTGGGTGCTACACCTCCTAATTTGTGCCACAATTTTCTTCCTCCTGTTATAAAGCTGATTGATTTTGTGATTCCACCAGGGTAGCTTATTTTTTGGGTTAGTTCTATACTTCTTCCTGGTGGGTACAGCTGCCTCTATGCAGCTATTAACATGCTTGAACAGGGTTTCTGTGAACAGTTCACCAAAGGCAGAAGTGTTCTCAGCATTTATGGAGGCTTGAAATTTTGCCAGGTTCTTAATTAATAGTGGGTGGTTAGCTTCAGAATAGTTCCTGAATATTCCAGGTTTAGCTGGGGGGGTCCAGGTTTTATTTTTACTTTAAAGTAGACCATTTTGTGGTCTGACTTTACCAGGGAAGGCATTACAGTAGGGGGTGTGCAGCAGTCTCCCATATTAGTGAGGACCAAATCCAGTTTGGTTGCAACCCTTTTTCATGTATTGACTATTTGGTCCAGGGAGTTGGTTTACAGAATCCTGGAATCTCTGTGCCTGTGCATTTGGTGTGATATAAGATTCCCAGTTAATAGTGAGGTAAATAAAGTCACCCATAAAGATAGTATTGGGTTGGAAGGTTAGTGTTTCTAATAAGTTTAAATACATGGTATGGGTTTCCTGGGTCATAGAGGGGGACCTAGAGCTTGCATGAAAGTGGTATTGGATTTTACCTATGGTGACTTGAACATGGAGCAGCTCAAGTGCATTGTTCTGTTTGACCAGCCTTGAGGTATATTTATTTTTGATGTAAATAGAGACACCTCCACCTTTAGTTCCTGGCTGTGAAGTAGCTGGCCTAAATGTGTGGAAGACATTATAACCTTGCACTGTTGGTGTGCTCTTCATGGTTTTAAACCATGTCTCAGTGACCTACAGACATCAGCATTCTCTAGGGTAAAGACAGCTTCTAGGGAGTGGAGCTTTTTGTTTAGACTCCTAGCACTGAGCAGTAATACCTTTAGATGTTCTTGGTTTTGATTTGCAATGTTGGAAGTACTTTCAGTTTGGCATTGCCTAAAAAAGGCAATATGGGGGAAGACAATGTTTTAGCTAATATTCAAAATCCTAGAGGGGAGAGGTGCAGATCATCCCTGGAAAAGCAGCATGGTCTGTTGACCATCTCCTTCCATGCTGACAAATATTGCGCCCCCTTAGAATGACACCAGAAACTAAGCCAATTATTAAAGTCACTCATCTTTTGTTCATATTGTGGCATCATCCTTGGAGAAGGTAAAATGCTGTTCAATGCTAGTCTCATACCATCCTGAGACACATATTCTGAGAGCTCCATGATATTTCTCTTCATATAGTCTAGGGATGTACATCTCAGGTCATTTACTCCTACATGTGCTATGACTGAGTCATATTGGTAATTGTGGTCCATTGACCTGGCTGCATGTGTAATGTGGCAGATCCTAGCCCCTGATAAGCAACTGAATGTAACTTTCTCCTTACTCAGCCTGGTGAGAGGGACATCAGTGTGTCTCACGATGGAGTCTCCATTGACTAGAATGTTGGGTTGTATGGTGAATTGCCTTATATGCTTAGAGGTAGAGGCTCCATGAGATGTAGCTCTATGTATTGATGTGGTTTAAAAGAGAGCATTTGGGGCTGCTGAGGGCAGTTATGTGTACTTTGTTTAGGAGGTCTTTGTGGTTTAGGAAGGTTACATATAAGTGGCTCAGCATATGTGGTTCAATATGTCTGCCTTGAATTGTGCATGATGTGTGCAGTATGTGTACTACTGACAACCTTATTGATATTAGGAGTACTTTTATGTGAGAGCTTTGCATCCAGTGACAGTGTGTAAATACATCTCTCACATACCATATCAGTTTGTTTGAGAATTAATTAGTTGTCAGTAAACATGAAGCAATTTCTACATTGCCTCATGATCCCCATATCCACCAAGCCAGCAACAGAGACAGTAGGAAAGTTCATATCCATGGCAACAGACATTTTTTTATTGATTAGACAGTTGGAATGAGAATATCAGTCACTGTCAGGAGTATCTGGTTTGCAACTATGTGAACAGTGCTTTTCACTGCAAACTAGATGTCCTGTGTGCAACTAGGTATTGGAGAATTTTCAATTGTGCTTTTACAGGAAAAATGTCACTCTTGGTGTCTGAGTCTGTACAGAGCACTGCCAAACACTACAGGAGAAACTTACACATAGACCATGAACATTTAAGGATGAAGTATTTAGGCAGATATTCTGAAGATGGAAACAAATCAAGCAGTACTTACTGTAAACAAAGAATTAGCTTGTCAAGAATGATGAAAAGAGGAGAGTGGCATGAATGGCTACTGCCTGGCTACTACTAAAAATGGTCTCACCACAGCTTCACTCTGTTAAAATATAATGCTCTTTTACTTCTTCTCTCACCAGAAGCAAAATATTAGCACCAATCCCAAGAAGAGAAGCAAGCCACAGCCTGTTTGGTGATCCACAGTCTTGTCCCAGATAATGCAATGGTCTGTATACTTGTAGCCTTTTTCTGGTAGATGGCTCGAATAGCAACCAGAACAATCAGGTACATTAAGCACAGACACTCACTTTCTAACCAGAATCATTCAGGAAACAATGCACTCTGCTCCTTCTCTCGCCAGGATCAGAATATAAGCACAGATTTGTGCTTACTCACACCAGCCAGTGAAAGGAGAGAGGGAATGAGATATATAGTCAAATTAACATAAGGGGCAGTCAAATAGAAAGACAGTGGCATTTAAAAACACAACAGCTGTGGTCTATTTTCAAGTTTTTATATGCAGTTAAAAGCAGAATACAAGTAAAACACAGTGTAAAGAAAACAAATCACAGTATACAAAATAGAAAAAGACAATAAAGTAATACAAAATACAAGAAATAAAAAACAAAATAACCTTTCCCTCATAGCAAGCTGCAGCAGAGACTGGGTGAGCTTTTCCAGTAAAGCTCTGAAATGTTTTATTTTACCCCTTAAATAGAAGGTTTAGTTCCTAGCTCCACTCCTCAGTTCACAGATGATTAACTTTAACTGACCTGTTCTAACTTATGTGTGACTCCTTAATTGACCTGTTCTAATTTCTGCCTGATTTGCAAGCGACAAAGTTGTGGCCTGTTTTCAAGTTTAAATATGCAGATAAAAGCAGAATACAAGTAAAATACAGTGTAAAGAAAACAAATCACAGTATACAAAATAAAAAAGGCAATAAAGTAATACAAAATACAAGAAATAAAAAAGCAAAGTAACCTTTCCCTCACAGTAAGCTGTGGCAGAATCTGGGTGAGCCTTTCTAGTAAAGCTCTGAAATGTTTTATTTCCCCCTTAAATAGAAGGTTTAGTTTCTAGATCCTCCCTTCAGTTCACAGATGATTAACCTTAACTGACCTGTTCTAACTTATGTGTGACCCCTTAATTGACCTGTTCTAATTTCTGTCTGACTCACAAGAGACAGAGCTGTGGTCTCTTTTCAAGTTTTAATATGCAGAGAAAAGCAGAATACAAGTAAAACACAGTGTAAAGAAAACAACTCTCAGTATACAAAATAGAAAAAGGGAATACAGTAATACAAAATGCAAGAAATAAAAAGCAAACTAATCTTTCCCTCACAGTAAGCTGTGACAGAGTCTGGTGAGCCTTTCCAGTAAAGCCAATAGATAGACAGACAGATAGGGTCAAAGAATTTCAGTTCCTTGAAATACCATATAAAAGTGAATGTGTGTACCAGTATTATATGTATAGGTTCGTATTAGTAGTAAGCTAACTGCCCTTGTGGGCCATATTAAGCCTAGGAAATTAACCCAAGTTAGAATCAAGCCCTGCACCTTGTGTCTGTAAGGCAAATATTTTGACCATTATACCAGTCTCATAGCAATGGGGTGCTTATATAGGTACATATACTTTCCACTCAAATCATATGTTTTGAAACAGTGTATACAGCAGTTGCCCTCACACAATAATGATATCAGGCATTCTTGTGTTATGATTACTTCTCCTAGAAGGTAACTCTCATGAGTGGTCTTCCTATCACACTTTTAATCATGTCTGTAGGCATACACACAAACACAACAGTTATTAATGGACAGCCTTCACATGAATTGTGCTTGGTGAATTTCCATATTAGTAAAATTTTCCCTACATGTCATACATCTCCCAGGTACATATATCTCCCCGTATGTCATATTTTACAAATCTGTAATGATTTATATTATAGCAACATTTTTTAAAATTGATTTTCTGTTCAACATGTCACTTCTGTTTCTGTGGCATATCCTTCTGGATTGGGATGCATACAGATTTGGATGTGTTCTCTGTCTCATTTCCTAGCATTCACAGCATGCCTTTTACTGCCACAATTTTTTTTGTGTTCACTGTCAGTACTTATATGGGTAGTATGTCCAAGTGTCCCTTTAATTTTCTCAATTTATTCATAGATTTATATATGTGATTTTCCATTATTTCTGTATTGGTAGTTTGATACATATAAGCCATGGGAAGTTGTAAACCTTTGTTACCATCACATCTTTTCAAACAACACATTTTTCCTTCCGAACATTTACAGACTTTGTCTTTTATAATGTAAATGACAATGTTCATTATATGCCCTCAGTATCAGCCCTCCTTGTCCACTTGTGAGGCTTCCCCTTGCTTTTATTTGTTCCTAATTGACCTGTTGTCATGCTCTGCGAGTGCACTCACTTTTATATTTCAGGTCTGTATATACTCATTTGTCTACATCATGCACATGAACTCTGCCTTGCCACAACATGGCCTTGAGCCTGTGTTGTGGACATGCGCTGAGGCTACTCTTTATGTAGACTGCCATGAACTGCATATTCAGTTAGTAATGCTGCGCATCACTCACACAAGACAGATCGTGTTAACTGCAGTGCAGTGTGTATGCAACATTAATGAATCCTCAAGACTGACTTCTAAAATGGTTCACTTCTCTAAATTGAGTGATTTATTCCCATTCCATAAAACTAATTGCTCCAGTTTTTGCATGTGGCTTGCTGTGTCATCAGAGACTACCCAAAAACTGTTTTTCTCTCCTTTTCTAGGTTGGTCAGTTCATCTTTTTCATCAGTCATTCCTTACTTTTATTTGAGGACTGTTTTTAACTGCCCCAGTGTTTTCACAATAGTGAAGTTCTTGAAAAGCATGCACACTTTATCTTCTGTGGAAACTGCTTTAAACTAAAAAATGTATAATTACATCTTTGGACACTTCTTTCTCTTTATTCTCTGCTTTTAACTTTTGATATATAGAAACAGTTTAACTCTGCTTCTCTTCAGGAAACAGCTCAAGATCCTTTACTAATTAAAGACCACCAGAGTTTGACCAAATTGGTACCATAATGTATGTTGCATTGTGGAGAAATCCAAAAACACAAAAAAAACACATGGATGAGATTTTATTGAAAGAATTCATGTGCTGGATTAAGATCAAGAGCATCTGTATCTTATATTGCATTCAAAAACCAAGCTTAGAATCTCAAAGTAATTCAGCTAGAGAAACAACTAATGGTGCTATAGAAATTATGTGTTCTGCTCAGCCAAAGGGAGAGACAGAGCAAGGATAAAGAACTCCAAGCAAAGATTGAGTTGTGGTAGTTGCTAGTTATGGGGGTCTTGACAGTGAGCTCTTAGCCTACTGACCAAAAGCTAATTAGGCTAACAGAGGTGGAAGCATAAAAAGTTATGGATGGTTCTTTCATTGCAGACAAGTCTGGAAACAACAGAATTTTGCTACATTATATTCTGATCTGCATAAGTTCTTGACCCATTACCTTCTCAGAAGGAGGGGGGAGGAGTTAAGGAATGTCTTGTTTTTTATTGCTTTCTTTTAACCAAGATACATTAGAAATACTGGCAAACCCTATTAGCAAAGCTGAATCAGCAAGTTATAAATTCCAGCTAGTGTTGCTTTTCAATATTTACAGAGCTGTTGCTTGGTTCACTAAGGCACTGGCCACAGTCCCCCACCAGAGTCTTCCAAAAAGGCTGTTAAACGTCTAATGCCCAAAGCAAGACTGCCTGTTGACACTACCAAAAGTTGTATACCAAGGTCTCTGCTTATCTTCTTTTCCCAGTTAGGGGTAACCACAGTAGATCACCTGCCCACTCATGATAGGCAGTGGAGTTTTATGGTGTTGAGTTGCCAGCCCATTGGCCAACCTTCCACAAACATGCATGTGCTCACACCTAGAACCAATTTAGAGTATCCAATCCACCTACAGCATGTCTTTGGGAGGAAACTGGAGCACCCAGAGGAAACCCAAATGACCACATGGAGGGCATACAGACTCCACACAGAAAGCACCTCAGCCAAGGATCAAACCAGAGAACCTCTTGCTGTGATGTGGGAACACTAACCACTGCACCACCAAGGTCTCGACTTATGTGGATAACAAATTCTTGCCAAAATCCATGTAATTCGAGACAAGAACACAGATGCACAGTAAGCTGAAAGCATTCTTATGTCATTCCTCCTCATTCAGCATTTAAATGATTTAAAATAAGGTCAGCCACAGTTTCTAGGTTGCAAGAAGTCAGGCAGTGTTTTTTTTTCTTTTGTGTCATAAGTTGTTTGTCTTTCTTTGGGGAAAAGTGAGCTACTATTAACTAGAATGCCCTGATGCATGTTTAGTAAGTTGTAAGATAGTGGGTAGGAGTGATAAGGATATAAAAGTTATCAGAACTAGTTCTGAATCACTCACCATGATATTTTAAACTGTAATGCAAGAGTTGCTGCTTATCAAGGCAGTGTCTGCAAATCACAAGGATATGTTTCAAGGATTGAAAGCCTACTGCAGCAACATGAGTAGAAGCTGGGAGGGCAACAAGGTATGATTACTGAACAAGCCTTTGACACAAATGAGCTGCCGAGTGAACAGAAAACAAGGAAAAACATACTAGAATTAAGTAATTTAAAAGTAATTGATTTGTAATAAGGGGTTAAAGGTGATAATCTAGTGTCTTTTGCATGTGAGGTATTTTAAAATCTTTTTGGGGGAAATAAATTCCTCCCATTGTAGAAAGTATGGCTATAATTACTCTCCAAACAAGGGCTTTAAGTGCTGTAAGTTATTTCATCATGAACTTGTAGGCTATAATGACATGGAGAATGAAGCCCAGACAGTGTGGATGGTACCAGCAAACTGCTGAATGTGAAGTTTGTATAACACCAGACTACATCACTGCCCTTTATTCAATATATGAAGTATTTTTATTGGTTGCTCACAAGTGTAGGGACAGAGAACTGATGATACAATGTAGGTTTTCTACAAAGCATTCTACAGCTATGTCAAGAATCTCAATGGCAACACTCAGATCTGCTCTGAGTTACAGCATAATGGCACTAAATATACAGAACCAACTGATATTACCAACATCCTGGCAGATAGTTTCAGTGCTAACTTTACCCCCCTGTCATCCCCTAAAGGGCCCATCTCTATACCAGGAGAATGCAAAGTTCCTGTAATCACGGCTGCACAGGTAAGAAACACACTATCCAAAGCCAAGAACACAGCATCCATGGGACCTGATGACATCCCAGGCTGTGTTCTACATGAACTACAGAATGAACTGGCACCCCACCTAAGTACCATGTTCAGTCATAGCCTCACCTCAGGCTATGTGCCCACTGAATGGCACCTGGTCTGCAAGGCTATGGAATGTATCATCATGGAACTTATAAACAATTACATTGGCAATCTCCAAACTCAGGATCCCACCCAGTTTGGGTTTGTAAAAGGCAGATCATGTCTCCTAAACCTGATAGACTTCTTTGAAGCAGTCACCAAAGCCGTAGATGAGGGTAAGGTGGTTCACACAGCCTATCTAGATCTCACCAAGGCTTTCAACACCATCCCCCACCCTGGAATTATAGATAAACTCACTAAACTAGGTATAAATCCCTATGTCACAAGATGGGTTGCCAACTGGCTCACTGACAGAACCAACACTGTGAAAGGAGCAGATTCCAAATCCAACTTCAGACCAGTGACAAGTGGAGTACCACATGGTTCAGTCCTGGGTCCTCTCCTGTTTGGTATCTACTTCTCTGAAGTATAGGCCAACACAGAAGGTCTTTGGCTAATGAAGTTTGCAGATGACTGCAAACTAGGAGCCATAATCAAAACTCCAAAAGATGTGGACATCCTACAAAAGGGCCTCGCTGAGACAGATGCCTGGTGTCAAAGCCATGGCTTCAAGCTCAATGCCAAAAAGTGCATTGTCATCCCTTTTGGTAAAAACTCAGTACCCATGAACTACCACATAGGCAGTAGTCTACTTAACACTGAAAGTGTGATAAGAGACCTTGGGACACAGGCGGACAGTAGTCTCTCTTTTGATAATCACATCGCCACAGTAGTCAGGAAATCCTTCTGCGTGGCACACCTCATCACAAAAGGTTTCTCAGCCAGGAAAGAAGAGGTCATTGTTCCCCTCTACTCGTCAATCATTAGACCCATTATAGAGTACAATGCCCCTTTTGGTATGTACCTCACAAGACATCTACGACAACTGGAAAAGCCACAGAAATACCTCACAAAGAGGATTACTGGCGTCAAACAGATGCCCTATGCAGACCGTCTCAAAAAACTGCAGCTTTACTCCATTGCATATCACCTACTCAGAGGCGATCTCTGCCTAACACACAAAGCTATATCAAACCCAAAGGTTTTAGACATGCTCCACTTAAAGAAATCCCAATCCCTATGAGCTACACAGTCTAGGGACCTAAACCTTGTCACCACAATAAACAGAACATGCTGGAGGGATAGATTTCTGTCCCAGAGACTTCCCATACTCTGGAAAAAACTACCTATTCATATCAAACAAAGCTCCTCATTAGCGCTCTTCAAGAAAAATCTTGATGATTGTATGGGAGGTAGGAAATTCACCTCGGGGATCACTTCTGTGGCTCTGCTCGACAGTGGCACAGGAAAATTATTTTCTTGGGTGGTGAAAGCCAGGGTACCTTTGGCTAGGCTTATATAGGCCCTAGGGCCAATAGCCTAGTACCTACTTATGAACCTATGAACCTAAGTCTATGTTCTTCTTAATGACAAGATATATATGTACTCGCATATTAAAGGAGTAGATACAGTTCTAGAAAACCTGGATTATAATGCAAAGAGGAAGAAATTTAACTTTAATGAAGCGGTGGTGGTTTGACAATGAAAAAATAAACAGATCTTATATGACTCTCTATATCATAGCTGCAGAAAACCAGAAAGAGTCTATCTCCTTAAAGAAGGCACTTAATGGTGGAAATGGAGCCAAGGAACCTCAAGATATCCCAGACTAGGGGAGATCTGCAGTTGGAAAAGGTATGCTGTACTGAGGGAGGGTGACAGTTATGAGTCTGAGCAGGAGGATGACATGTTCATCATCACCTCAAAGCCTTTTTCCCCAATTATAAAGGTCAGGTTGTTTGAGTTAGAACTTAGAATGGAAGTGAATAAGAATCTGGAAAGAGTCAACTCTTGATGGAGACCAGTATAGGAGGAGACGGATAAGGCCACCATCTTAGGTTTCTTGTTTGGTTCTTCTAGCAGTATCAGTGAGGCAGCAATTACCATATAGCTAAGCTTCTGTTGTCATGGGTATGAGATTAAGCATTTTTAATTAGTTGACCATGAGTTAACAAATGGCAGAACTTTGTGTAAAGATAGTAACTACTAATCAGTATAGAGTCATGGAACATGCAAGGTGGCTGAAAAAATAAGACTTAATGCTTTTTGACATCAGAGTTTCTATACATTTAATAAAAGGCAGTGCCTTCAGTGCTAACCACATTGTTTTTATCTGTATTTTGTTGTGATTGGGGTCATGTTTAATTGTGTAAAAGGGAGGGATGTTGAGGAAAGCTTTGTTAAGAGAAAATGTTTATTCTCAGATTTCTTTTAGTGGGCCTCATTCTGTGATCACGTATTTTTGCTATTTATGTTTATTTTTTTTTTCTTTTCTTTTCTTTCTTTCTTTTTTTTTTTTTTGCTGCTCAAGTTTACTGTTACTCGTAGTTCTCATTTCATTTTAGGGTTTACCACTGGCACTTATTTTTAAGTGCAAAAAAACCCCAAATAACATATGAAGAGCAAAAACTAATAACTAATAAACTTCCTAAGCAAACTTAAAGACAAATAAGACAAGAAACAGAGATAAGCCAGTGTTTGAGCACTTTTATTCTTTTAATGTATAAGAACATCTTCAGAAATAATGTAAAAATGATAAGGCATGTGTTAATATATTGTCTAAATGTAATAAAATATTGTGAATATTTAAAGAAGCCAATCAAATACTGTCACACAAAACAACACAACTCCAAACCTAAAACAAAGCTGTCCCTTCATCATAAATAATATCTGCTAACTTTGATTGACTAGGTAAAGTCAAATAGGAGTGGTTAGCAACAGCCATTACAGCCACTTAGAGCACACTTAATGCTAAGAGATTTGTTAATGCCTGGTGCTATGACAGCATTAAGCTGGAGCTGCTACTTCAGCTCCCTTAGTTCAAGTAATGTGTTTGTATCACAAAAAAATTCTTCTAGTTGCTCTAACACAATGAACTTGAAGCTAGTGAAATCCTTTTATAACACGCTATGTCTCCCAAGTGCTGGTATAGTCCTTAGAGTGTATAGCATTATAATGTTCTTTTATCCTATCTGAAAGTTTTCTGCTAGTTTTACCAATTATAAAGTGATCACACGTCTCACAAATAGCAGCATAAGCAACAAACGTACTGTGACAATCGTAGTAGCTGTTAAAAGAAACTGTGAAGTTATGTTTAAAAACAAAATTAGCCCCTTTAAAGATGTATTTACAACAAACACCCCTCCTCCGCATGTAAACATCCTTTTGGTTTATCTGTGGCGTTAACTGAGCTAAGTAAGAAAGGTTTCACATTATTATCACAAAGGCTTCATATAGTTCTGGTCCATGTGTAGGAGAAAATGGGACTAACTCCTAAAGTTTCTTTTAATTGATTGTCACTGTTAATAATTTTCCAGTTCACAGTAACGATCTGTCTGATCGCTTCCATATACCTACTAATAATAGGTAGGGGGAAACTTAATTTTCGATCCTCAGTGGAAGTCTGTTTATTCTGTGGTGTAAAACCAAATAGTAAAAATAGGCTGAAACTTGGATTGTCTTGTAGCTTTGATTTCTGTACTAGCTTGTGTAGTAGATGAGCAGGGTAATGTCTATGTTGAATCAGAGTGGATAAAAAGGTACATTCTTTATCAAACACTTCGTCATCACTGACAATATGAGATAGTCTGATAAACTGGCCACGTACCACATTTCACTTCATGAAATGTGGATGTTGGCTGTTGTAGTCCAAAAAATTGTTTTGGTATGTATCCTTTCTGGAGATGTTAGTGTTAGAGCTTAGTTTACCGGTACTTGGATCAATAGAAATAGTAGCGTCTAGGAATGAAACTGTCGTACTGCAACCTGACATTACATACTTTATAAAAACAATGCTGTCTGTCACTGCTTCAACAAAAGCAAACAGCTCTTTTTCTGTAATGTCCCAAACAAAAAATCTATTGTCTATATAATGGCAATACATAACAATGTGTTGGAATCCTGGTAAATGAACTAGCGTTTCTTGTTCCAAAGTGGTCAGCACCAAATTAACATAGGCTGGGGCCATTTTAGACTCCTTAGCCACTCCTTTCACCTGTTGGTATATTTAAATTACTAAAATGGAAGAAATTGTTTTCTAATACCACTGAGATCAGCTTATGTAATATATCTATTCTTTCATGTGAAAACTTTACATATTTGTACAGGAAATGTCAAATAGACTCCAACCCCTCTTTGTGGGGTATGTTTGTGTAGAGTGAAACGATATCCAGTGTCACTAAAATCTTGTTATTGTTGTCTAACTTCGCTTTAAATAACTCATTCAGAAAGTCCCATGAATCTTGTAAATAAAATAATGTACACTGAACAATCAGGTTCAGAATAAAGTCTATGTATTCTGCTATTTTCTCAGTTTTTGTTCTTTTATTTAAGTTGATATGGCACAAAGGAGGGTTAAGGGCACCTTTATGAATTTTGGGGACTGCGAACAATTTCCCTAAACTGGGATTAGACACTTTAAGAAATGTAGTCTTCTAAAGAAATGCATTGGTGTGCTTCAAGTGTGTGTAACAAGTCATCGATTTTCATAAATTAGTCTTTAACACAGTCCGTCTCTACTATCTTGTAGAACTCATTGTTCAGTAATGCAGACACAATTTTTAGAATGTATTCTTGTTCCATTAGTACAGTCCCTGTGCCCCTTGTCTGCTCTCTTTATGCAGAGTTGCCTGTCATTGGTTAACCCCCAGATTCATGAAGCTCGGCGCAAGTCCGGCGTAAGGCTTGCGCTGGCCATGCGGCGTAGATGTGGAGTAGATGTACTGCATATGTATGTAATGCATATTAATGAAGGTGCGCAGCTGCCACAGCTACGTGCATAGGAAATGTGCACGAGTGCAAGGGGCGTATCTAAGTTGTGCAGGGAGGCGTGTCAATGTCGGCTTTCGAGGAGCAACCTAAACTGCTGAATATTATATTCCGCCAGCAATAGTAATCGTACCTATCAGTGTCCATGGAGACTGAAACGTATGCAAAGCAGAGTCCCTGCAAACAGAAAATGAAGAGTCAAACACAAATGCACGGTAGGAAATAACGGGTCCCTACCCTTGAACAAATGACAGGAAAACCGTGTGCCTGTAATCCAACGTAGTGTTGATAGCTTCCACATTATACCATGTGGAAGTGAAATGTATCAGATGTTAGCGCGCCGCCAGTAGGTAGGTCCAGTCAAACGGAGAGGGTCACCAGGCGACCCATAATTTGAGGGAGGGAACATAGCTGTGCAGATGTGTCCATAACAAAATACACGAGGAGAAATGTAGATATAGGTAGTGACCGTATGTCTGAATCATATCCCACAAGCCATGTAATAGTCACATACAAAAGGTATGTCCGTATTTCACATACCAAATGTGATAGGAAATAGCATACGCATGTAAACGAAACAGAAGGAGCATATAAACGAGCCATAACAACACGGACACATGTAGGCCGAAAGGAACAGTATGATCCGTACCATCGACCAAGATTACCACCTGTCCCACTTTGCGAGTGACAGTCCCTCTGTGGGCAGATGTGTCCTGACACAAACATGTAAAACTGGCAAATGTCCAGAGAATATAGGACATAATTCCTCCATAGACGTCATGCAATAGTTGCATTAAACATATTTCACTGGACGGATAATACATAAATGTCATAACAAACAGAATAAGATACTGAAATGCTACAAGAATAAGCTTAGATATAGGCAAGAATTGTATGTTCTGTCTGCCGAACTGACCTTGGGTATGTGTCGGCCTGTAAAATATGCTGTGTTCACCGCAACTGTCACAGTAGGGTTGCCACCCTTACAAATGGCCAAAGTGGGACATGTTTGGTACAGAAATCAGACTGTACAGGCCGACACATACCCACAGCCAGTACAAAGGACAGAACATAACTGTTTTGCCTACAGAAAAGCATATTCCTGTAGCATTTTCGTTGCTTATTCTGTTTCTCATAACAGTCAGGTATTTCAGATACAGAATTAACTGTTTAATGCAACTATCACATAAAATATAAGAAATATGTTTCTCCTAAAATCTCAGGACATTTGCCATGTTGACAATTACATGTCAGGACACAACTGCCCAAAGAGGGACTGTCCCTCGCAAAGTGGGACAGGTGCTAACCCTATGTCACACTGTGGCCAATTGAAAAGGTGAAAACACAACCATTGACTGTGGGGAGGCAATGTCCACAACGGTCGGACATGTGTAAGGAATTGCTTGGACATAGGAAAAGGTGCCATCCTACCAATGAGTAGAACAGGCTGGCAAAATCCAGAAGTCAGCTGTATAATCCGAACGTTTATGTGACACAGTCGAACGGGTAGTACCCGGATACACCAACCAAGTAATGAAAGTGAAGTAAGGGCGTGTACCTATGTGCGTGAGGTATAGCATATGGAAAGCAAACATGGCAGGGTTGTCCACACAACCATAAAGGTACCCGACACATGTAGGGTAGTCAGTGTGTAACTCTGGCCATGTCATGAGCCAACAACCAAAGTAGTGCTCTATGGGGTGTGAGTAATTTGCGTGTGAGAGGTGTGTGTTTAATGGTAAATTCCTCAAAGGCGATACTTGTGTCGTATGCAGAAAAGGTGAACCGGAGGTGTATGAGGGGGCAGCGGGTGAAGTGGAAAGAAACACAACCTCATGTAGAAACAGCTGCAAGACAAGCAGACAGGCCATAGTGTAGAACACAATCTCACAAACATATGAATATGCGAGACAAATGTATAGATACAGCACCGTCACATACCCACAGATGGGTCCTGATGGAACTGGCCATAACAAACGCAACACACCTGGATGCATAATAGCCTACCCAGCATACCCTCCACAACTCACAACCTGCCACCATACCAGAACGTCCACCAAATCCAACTGTACTTAGTCCACTGGTTTGTTGCAGAAACAGCTACACACAGTGACCCCTATGCATATGTAGTAGGCATTGTCACCCTAGGCAGTGTCAGGATTGCAAACCATGTATCCCCTGCAGGTAAAACCCCCTGCACGTTTTCGTGCAGCCACAAAAATCTTCGTTATCTAACTTGTTTTGGTTTTGACCAATTTTTGGGATATCCCTCACGGGATGACCAACTTGTGTAAATAGTAGAATGGGTATGACATGATGTCCCATCCAGTAGATATCTGGACACAAGTCAGAACGTGCAGTGGAGGTCCATGACACTGTCCAGCCCTAAGTGGGCATGCATAACCTACCACCCAGGATAAAATACCTTCCTGTGACACACGTGTCCAGACACAAATAGTATGGAGAATATAATGCACACATTTGCAAAGTGGAAAACGGCATGAGGGTGAGGAAGACACTACATAAACAGGTCAACCCTGATCAAGTGTGAGGGACACTGACTGTGTGCAGTCATGACTGACCATACCTGTCAATCTGTGTGAGCAAGATATCTGGACAGAGCCGTGAATATAAGTGAGACAAAGGTCCAAAATCAGGGACAATCTGTAAACATATCTCTTAGAAACATAGAATTTGATAGAATAACAGTTTGCACATTGGCATTAATGTCTGGAGTATGAAGTCTGAAACCCAACTGTCTGTCAGCACGTTCCAACTGCAGTCTTTAATGCTGAGCTACTGCTGTGCCAGAAAACAACAGCGTATTACAGAGGTCTGTGCCATACCACTCAACTGTCCGGATATTCTCAGAATGACTAGGGTCACCACCTGTCCCACTTTGCGAGTAACAATCCCTCTGTAGGCAGTTGTGTCCTGTGAAAAAAATCAACACATAGCAAATGTCCTGAGAGTTTATTTCCTAATTTACTTTAATAGTCGCATACAACGGTTATTTTATATATGAATCCTCAATAATATTATGTAAAGTAGCATAAACAATTCAAATGTTACTAGAATAAGCTATTATATGTATAAAAAAAGTTAAAGTTCAGTACTATGCATGGCTGTAGGTATGTTTTGTCCTGGAAAATCTGACATCTCTACAGAACATGTCCCACTTTGGGCAGTCGAAAAGGTGACAACCCTAAGAATGACCACAGGTTCGCCCCATAGTGTTGGTGTGTGCCTCCGACAATCTGCATCAGTGTGGTAAATAGCTGAGGATTGACGTCACTAAATAATGAGAAATATCATGAGTATAAGACTCCACAACCTGCACAAAAGTCATGCTAATGCAAAACCTAGCATTCTATCAACGTTCTAAGCTTGTAAGATCAATCGTGTCCCTAATTGTCCCCCCATCGTGTAGGTTTTGCACAGGTTCGGTGCTCTAAGAGGTTGAGAGGTATGTTCTGTACATATTTACAGGAACAGCCCTTCACACTTGTGTAATGTACAACTGCATACCTGTAGTCACTTCATGTCCAAAAATAATAATCCCCATATGACTGTATACAGGTAATAGTCAAATGTGAATGGGAACACCCCTCATCGTGGAGTATGGACTATAACAACCCCACCCATAATATGTAATGCCAACAGAATAAGCTGCTGACAGGTGCCCAAACACCTGTGTCTATAAACACAGGTAAAACCTCAATAATTCCTGTCCATATGCTTCGTCTGACATTTGACCTTGGCCAGGGAAGTTTCGTTCACTAGGTGGACAAGCCTAAACCCAGATCATTACATGAACACCCTGACAATGCAGCCAGAGTCCACAGCAGTAGGCAATAGGGAATGTGTAATATGTAGTACCTCCTTTTTCCCAGCAGGAGAATGGATGCCTGTGCCGTAGGTGAAGCGGTGAGGTGTATGTTAATGTAGCTAAGTACTATGGGTATGCATATCAATGAGGGAGAACACCAATAGAATAGTGGTTCCGGTATCCGGCCAACGTAATGAAGTCCCGGTTCACCTATGACCACTGCACATATAACCTGAAAGTGTAATGAAAGTGTTCATGCAGGACACACATTTAAATATGTAAAGGTGAACGTGTGTTTTACAGTAGTCCGTAAACTGGAATACAGATATGTAACTGTTACGGTCAGAATTATGAAAGTTCACGGAAGCACAATTATCTATGAAACACATGTAACCCACAATAAAGATATGCAAGTGCGCCTGCGCGTGTGTAATCTGCTCACAGAATAGAAAATGAATGGTGTTTACCCCACGTTCTATGTACATGGCTCATACCTGTTAAACCTGTAAAGTACGAAATTGGACAAAGCCATGACAAAAACTGGTACAAATAGGGACAATCCCCAGATATTGCCCTAACAAACATAGAAAGTGGATAGAATAACAGGTGTGTCACTAGCATGGATTCTCTGAAGGGTATGAAGTCGTAACCTGAAATGTTTGTCATTATTTACCAATGTCAGTCTTTAATGATATGCCACTAACTTGCCAGATAGACACAAGGTTATGAAAAACGGACCAAAAATAAGAGGCAAATAGCTGTACATGCAGCGGAAATCTGTACAGTTGAAAGGTATGATATGGAGATATATATACACATATATCCACAGGCATAATCCAAAGCAAATTACGAGATGAGGAATGTACAGACATATGTATATATGTACATATATAAATCTATACACACACGATACATGAATAGATATATATACACAACAAACATATGTCCCTGTACATATAACACATGTATATAAATAGGTCACGGTATAGCTAATATGGATAGACAGACAGACATGCATGAAAGGAGAATACACCGATGGTTTCCAAACCATTGCCCAGAAAGTATCAGTGTGACAGGGCCTGCAAGTTCTACATGTTAAACATGAATATAGGTGTCCTTTGCAGGACCCCAAAAATTGATCCTGTATGAAGTGCCAACCGTCATTGATGCAAAAGAAGTCACACCTGCAACTACGATATAGGTGTACATGCAACAGTAGCAGGTGCAAGGGTAGTAACACATGGGTCGATTGAATGTATGACGTACGAGATGATATCCACAGAGTGGGGAGTGCTCAGAAGTGTCCTCACACTTTATTATCGCTCACATTAAACATGTTTAATGGGTACTGTGGAGGTGTGTCAGGTATGGGAATCATGGGTATGCAGAATTGGGCCAAGGTGTTGGTTGGCACAGATCTATTAGGTACACCCCATGGGAGTGATCAATATACCTATGTGGGTATAGTACATGCCTACATTCTCCAAAAAGGTGCAACCCATCTACTGGATATTGTGTAAACCATTGGGGGAAGACGTAGGGACCTATATCAGTGTCATGTAGGCAATTATCATGGATGGACACGCGTACGACCAAGATGGTAACCGTACCTGCCAGAATGTCAGAATAAAACAGCTGGACTAAGGCATAGTACATGACAGACAAATAGGGACTATATTAAATATACCTCAAAGTCAGACCATTGATAGAATAATTGCATAGTCAGGAATACGAATGTTATGAGAGTTAGTAATCATGAAATAGAAATGTCAGTCATGATTACCTAACCGCACAGTCCGTCATGGCTTGCCAGCAATCTACCAGAAAGGCACATTATCATGACAAATGTAACAGAATCATAGGTCAAACCCCAAGGGGTATACCCATAATGTGTACAGGTGAGAGGTATGAAGGTAACCTGTCCTAATGAAATGTACAGAACTAGTGATACTAGGTGGACAGGTGAGAAGAAAGACGTCAGGACAAATGACAAAACATGTACAAGTCATAAGCATGTTTGCCCACAAATGTGAATTACAATGTATGGCCTGTGAAAGTCAATGTGCAAGGTTAATAGACTCAAAAGACATGTGTCCCTCAGGGTGTCATGCAGTGTCACTGATACAGTGTCCAGTCCCCCATACTCGTACATGAGCTCTGCCACTGACGGAAAGCGCAAATACCGGCGTACACATAAGGTACATGATGGAATAATTAGTGTGGATAAGCACCTGTTGGCCTGTGTGAGGAATATAATCCAGTGGGTGGGTGTGTCCTGCAATAGGAATGTAATGGTAACTGGCCTGTGATGGTGCCATGTATTGTGTGTATTGGCATAAGGAAATTGATGTCCAGTATCAGAAACATACCTCGCAACTGTACGAATATGCAGATGTATGCCTCATATGAGTGGTGTGTTCCTCTCACAATCTGTACCTGTCTGCCAAATACCCGAGAACTGACGTCATTAAATAATGCTAAATATATGTGTTTAAGACCCCAAATCCCTCCAAAAGGTCATACTAATGCAAAACCTATAATACTGTCAACTATCTACGTTTGTAAGAGCAATATGTAGAATCTGCCCCTATCTGTCCCCCCATCATGTTAGGCTTTGTACAGATGTTTTGCACTAGGAGGTTGATAGGTATGATCTGAAATAGATACATGTCTGAGGAAACAGCATTATCGACTGCAAGATAACTCAGAAGATATGAAAAGCGCTGCAGTAGGAAGTTCATCCGCAGGTATGTGCTGACATGTCAAATGACACAGCAGTCTACAGGAAGTACCTATAGGGTGTCACCTTTACCAATGATGACAGTGTGACATACCCACAGCCATGCATACACCACAAATAGACATAGCACACAGCAAAGCCTAGGCCATGATACATGAAGCCTCTGGCGTGTATGGATTTAGTGAGAGTACAGCAAGGAAATATGACTGCCAGGCTATTCAGCAAACACCTGTAGGGGCGTGCAAGACTGCCCGTAACACGAACATTGCACGGACAATGTTGGGATTTGCAACATACCCCATTTGTATGTGTAAGCTATGCAAATGATGTAATGTCTTACGCGATACATGAAACAGTAAGCTGTCCGTGCAAGAGCAGAGTTATGTGCAGAAATGTACCCGGATGTTATGCGACTAACATTTTGCACATCGCTAAACGGAGCAATGACAGCTGCAAATACAGTATGAATATAGTCGAAGAAGCATGCCAATGTCCAAGTCCAAGGCCAGTGGCGGCTTTGTCCATTAGATATCAATGAACCAGTAGTTGTCCTCCCCCGATCCCTGGTGTGGAAGCGTAGCGCAGTGCCATGAGAACGCGCTGTGCTTCAAAACAAGACATATGGATAATATACATACAAAATGTAGGTTTAGTTAGATGTTAGTACACCATGCAGATGAATGGCAAGCTGGAGACAACATGGCTACGCCGTACTGGTACTTATGTGTGGAAGCGCTCTGTCAGAGATGTAATGAAGCATTTGTAGGCAGTGTGAGGCAAGTGAGGCTGAGGATAGTGAATCACAACATGTCATGCCATATGGGCCAAGTCTCTACCATGTAGTGTAGGTTAAGGGGACTATTAGAGTAGAAGATAGGTGACAACATGAGTGTGCATGTACAAAACACTGTAACCTCACCAGAGCAGTGTCACATGTGTGCTGTCAGTACTCTGTGGAACAGACGTGTCATGAGCTATCCTAGGGAACGTCAGGAGACTGACGGCATATGGCATGGATACCACCGATGTGACCTGCAAACCTGCCCACAGTGTGTCTGCGCCCATGCGTGCCAGTAAGCCAGAGTAAGTATGTGTGCACGCATGTTAGTCTGTGTTCACGTGTGGAAGAACGAGTAAGCTAGTGTACGAATGGTGAAGCCCGTGTAATGTCGTGTATGCGTTTGTAAGCATGTATACATGTGTACTACACACATCACACACGTACTGCACACAAAGACACACATGCTGCCAATACTACACACATCAGTGAAATGGCACATGGATGGAGACTACATCATCATAAGTAATAGTGCTGTAAACTATGCTACAGTGCATCATGCCTGCTGAAGTACACCTGGAAGCAACACACTGTGTGTTAACAGCATGCTAACATCAATACAGTGGAATAAAGCCACCGTGTGCAGCAGCACCAGGTTAGTCAGATCCTGCATCAATGTTACACATCACAGGTGGTGGCACAGGTGACATCATATGCACAGGGTGTGGTGTTAACATGTCCAGAGCTGTCATAGAGCCATCCAATATACACATAGGTGTGTGTGTGTGAGGGACAATGGTTATTGCATGGCCCAATGGTGGTGCAATGGGTGTGTGTATGTGATAGCTGTAGCTGTTTGTGCTAAGTGTGTGTGTCTGCATATACACAGGTACAGCACTTGTCAGCCATATACAGGAGGTTGTGGGACAGTCACAGACCGTACCTGCCAGGCTGTAGAGATCCCCATTACTGGCCATGGACACCCCTCCATGCATCCAACACAACTCAGTCCTGCACCTGTCAATGTCCACACATACAGTCCTGAGATCTGTACCACAACCTGTGGATAAACGTGCGTCTGTAATGTTAACCTGAGGTGCATAGAATTGACAGTTACTACAGATGGATATGAGCCATACTCACACTCCAATGTAATAACCACTGCTGACTGTTGCCGAGATCTACATATGACCAGTCAAAGGTGCTGCACTAACATTGTTTCCAATGCCCGTGTAATACCCAGCAACACAATAACCGGTCTCTACACATGTATAACCCACAATCACTACAGCACACAGTATGTGCACTATCACAGAGCCATAGCAGATGTACATACATCCATGGTGCTCACGTACAGACAATGCAGCAGAGTCAAGAGTGATAATCCCAACATACATATCTATATACAATATACATTTTATATATATATATATATATATATATATATATATATATATATATATATATATATACATACATATATATATATATATATATATATATATAGCCATATACATACATATATATATATATATATATATATATATATATATATATATAGATATAGATATATATAGATATAGATATATATATGTAGATAGATACATACACACACACACACACACACACACACACACACACACACAAACACACATGGCAGGGTTGGGAGCAGAACATAAACATAAGCACTGTACCACACGACAGCATCACGCAGTTACAAAATGCGCTACCGTGATCAGTGGATCACATGATTCACACAGGCACACGTCTAGCCTGCAGACAGCAGCATCAAAGGCAAAGACGCTGCACGGATGTTATGGAGAGTGAATACTGTAAAAGCAATGTACTGTTGTCATGCAGCTGGAAACACACATACACACACACTTGGCAGGGCTGGGAGTCGAACTTACACCTAACTACCCTAACACACTACAGCATGACGCATTTACAGAACGCGTTACCGAGATTACTGAACACAGCACTCCCAGAGGCATACTTCTAGGTGGGTGACATCATCCGCAAAGGCAAAGACGCCGATAGGGAATGTATGTGGTGTGAGGCATCTAAAAGCATTACTGTGTCCCCAGGCAGCTGCAAACACACACACACAAGCACACACACACACTTGGCAGGGCAGGGAGTCGAGCATACACCTAACTACTCTAACACACTACAGTATGACGCATTTACAGAATGCGCTACCGAGATTACTAAGCACAGCAGTCCCAGAGGCAGACATCTAGGTGCGTGTCATCATCTGCAAAGGCAAAGACATTGGTAGGAAACTGCTGTGGTGTGCGGCGTCTAAAAGCAAGACTGCGTCCCCAGGCGGACAGGAGCATATGTGCAAACACACACACACACACACACATGCACACACACACACACTTGGCAGGGCTGGGAGTTGAACATAGACCTAACTACCCTAACACACTACAGCATGATGAATTTACAGAACGCGCTACAGAGATTACTGAACACAGCACTCCCAGAGGCATACTTCTAGGTGGGTGACATCATCCGCAAAGGCAAAGACGCCGATAGGGAATATGTGTGGTGTGAGGCATCTAAAAGCATTACTGTGTCCCCAGGCAGCTGGAAACACACACACACACACACACACACACACACACACACACACACACACACACACACACACACACACACACACACACACAAATACACAAATACACACTTGACAGGGCTGGGAGTCGAACATACACCTAACTACCTTATCACACTACAGCATTACGCATTTACAGAATGTGCTACCGAGATTACTGAGCACAGCACTCCCAGAGGCATACTTCTAGGTGGGTGACATCATCTGCAAAGGCAAGGATGCTGATAGGGAATGTATAGAGAGTGAGCAGTCTGAAAGCATATCACTGTCCCAAGGTAGACATAGACAAACACACGGCAGTGGTGTGATCGAGGCAACCAAATATCTACGGAGCACAACAACAACACTACATAGATATGGGATGCGCCACAGACAGTACACCCTTCAAGACAGCAACCAGTGTGTTCATTGTAGGCATCCATCGTGACATTGAAAATGGACATCTGTTGCCTGGATGACCACCATCACTATACAGGATGTCAATGGCCTTGCCCACACACTTAGTATCACATGTCTGTTTGGAATGTACTGTGTGTCCATCTACACAATGGTGTACTGGGCATGCTCACACACTTAGCAGTTGCAAAGGGCCGTCTTGCATGCACACGGATTCTAACAGAAGGGCGCAGTTTGGAATGTACTGTGTGTCCATCTACACAATGGCGTACTGAGCATACTCACACACTTAGCAGTTGCAAAGGGCCGCCTTGCATGCACATGGATTCTAAACATGGAAGGGCACAGTATGGTATTACTGTCCCCACGTACATAAAGGCCACTTACATGTATTGACCAGTACACACTATGGAGCTATCACAGATGTCTCAGGTGCATAACACAGAGGTACACAAACAATCTACAATGTAGCCCTCCGACATCACCATGTCATTGGACCAGCAATACACAGCCATACATTAACACAACACTGTGTGACTCATGATTAGTGCACTGTACATAGGTCTACAGCAACTGTGCAGACTACACATGTACCGACAGGGTTCCATACATACCAGGGGCCCTGGGTCTTACACAGCTGTGACAGATGACTGTCGCTGTACACCAACGAACACACATCTTTGGCTATGTCATGCATGTAATTGCAGTGGATATGTGCATGGACCACACACACAACACATATGTACATAGCATAGCTTTTGCTGTCCTCGGTGCAGACAAGTGGCTACAGCAATCATACGCACGCAAATGGAAGGTGGGTCCATGGCTGTTGAATGCTAACAATACATGAGGCAGCAATGTTGACCGAGGACACATTCCCTCTGTACTAGTTACCCATGACACCCATCATATCATACAACAGTCCATGTGTTATGTATGTCAACACACATGTCCACCAATTACAGTGCATACAAACATGGCTACATGACAGGCACGTAGGACCAACACACATGTACAATCTGTAGTGTGCATGCAGCTACCATGCATGGGCAGTAGCTGATGTAAGTAACTAATTTGTGCCTAACTACAACATGCAGTTGCAATGCAGCCCCATCATTGACACCTGTATATGGTGACATACTGACAGTATGGTAGGATGTACAGCAGGTATGGATGGATGTGTGTACATAAAGTGGTGATCCACCTGTGTAGATGGATGTTTGCTGGGGATGGCTTACAGGTGTGTCACACGCCATCCTACCATTACATGTGCAAACAGTACGCTATGTTACCGTTACTTGACGGTGGAGACATAAAACCTACACAGCGGTCAGGTGTCACTGACAGTACGTCACTTGACACCTGTAACACTTACATCCTCCCGTGTGCATATAGCAGCACAATTGCCAAAGGTAGCGTTGGTACACATAATGCGGCCAATACTGCTGCATGTCTGTCAGGACATCATCATATAGCAGGTGTATCATTCACAGTACTGCCATGTGTGTTTGTTTGTGTGACCATATATGCCACATATGGTGGGGAATACATCCCAATTGTTACACACCCCTGTACACTGTTGTAGAGATCTGTACATACTGCAGTGTGGAAAGCATGACGTAGGCAGGTGTGGTGTGTGTATCACACACATCAGCTATCTATATGTGTATGACATTTGTGGTCTTCACAGTGTGTGTGTGTGTGTGTGTATGTAGGTATGTATGGCTGTCTGGTGCATGGAGTGAGGGTGTATGCTACCATACAGAACACACAGGATCCCTAACCCCTCATGGTGATGCAGTCCACTACTCTGTTGATGCCATCAGTCTCAGCCGCACTGGCTACCTGAACATGTTCTTTCTCTGTGTCTCGTTGTGTGGGTTCACAGTACTGTGACGGTGATGACCACATAGGCAAGGGTCCTCACCTCAACACTATGGGGTGTGCGTTATAGTGTTGTTGACCCCGTGAGTGTGAGCATGTTCCTGTAATGTGACAGGGTATTACTGCTACACAGTGAGGCCTCATGCTATCAAGTGGCCTCTAACATTATCATTGGCCAGACCGCTGTGTACAACCCCTGCACCATGTCAACATACCTGTGATGTGACCTGGTATGGATGTCATATCTCTAGCCACTGTAGCCTATTAAACTGCCCACATGCTTCTGGATCAGTATATGTGTGGACATCTGTGTTATGTTAGACTTTCCAACAGTCAGGCTGAGGCTACGTCTAACATGCTGATATTGCCATATGTGCCTGTGAGTACTCCACAGTTACACATGGGAGACTGCAAACAGTGCTACCTGTAGGCACATGCAAGTAGACTATAAGGAGGGAACCAGGGCATCATTACCAACATGCTGTTACTGTTGTTACTGAGACACATACTGTGAACATATAACAATGCATGCTAAACCTGTACTACATGGTATGTCTGGTGCATGTCACCAGTACACAACTAATGTAATATACACGTCGCTCACTATTCACACACAACTAGTGTAATATACACTTCTCTCACTATTCTTACACAACTAATGTAATATACACTTCTCACTATTCTGTACACCCTGTGCATCAGACCATTTGAGCATGCCCCTGCACCAATGGTGTGGATGACAGGGATGCGGCACAGGCTTCATCATATGCACAGGATGATAATGTTTGCCAGGGGCATAGGCTGCACCAATGGATGACATCTTGTGTGTAGGTAAGGGCCAGTGATATGATTGGACATGTCTGTTCAGTATGCATGTGGGTGTTGTGGTGCCCTACAGATGTCATTGCTGTGTGCGTGTATGTGTGCACACAGTTCTGCCTTTTGTGAGGCCTATATGGGGTATTATTGACAGCTCCAGATTGTACAGACCAGGTTATACAGCTCACTGTGTCCGGCCATGGCCACATGACCTGTGCCTGCCAGGGGTTGCACGGGCACTACCAGGCAGAGGTACAGCTTGGCTACTGTCCAATGACACATGTCCACTGGAACCGTGCCCCCGCTGGGAATGTCCAGGGCCATGTCCATGTGGCCTGCTGTGTCCTGGTGTGGACAGCGCAGTACCAGCTGCACTGCTACTGCTACCAGCACTATGGGAGCAGGCATGTGAGGTGGCATGCTCACATTGACCTGCACTAGGTGGTGTAGCTGGCCTACGTCCACATGGCCTACGCCCCACTCCTACCAGATGTTCCAGCACAGACAGCTCACGCTCGCGGATTGCCATGCCACGGTCAAGGATTCCGACCAAGTCACCCAATCGCCTGTCCAGAACATCAGCAATCTGCTGTTGAGCATTTGCCAATGCCTGGATGTTGTCATTTAGGGTATGGATAGCAGCCCTCTGCAGCCTCTGCCCTTCTCTGTTCTGCCGTTCAGCACATGTCTGTACCGCCATTACAGTCTGGAACATGCGTCTGATGATACCAGCTGCTGTGCTCTGTCCTGCAGGTGCATGTCTGCCAGAGGTCCTCCTACGAGCAGCACCGGCCACATGCCTGTGTGGCACATCTGCAGTCATTACACTGACACCATGGTGTGTAGACACACCTTCTGTAGCCACCACATGTTCCTGTTCCACGCTAACAGACGTGGACTATCCTTCCTCTATGGCCACTGGTGATGCGGTATGTGTTGGCAGCAGAACTGTGTGCAGGGATGAGGGGGACATAGCTGGGATGGCAACCATTGGCACAATTTCAGCCCCTGACAACCCTGCCTGTACCTCATGCATATGTTCATCACTGCTAGTATCTGTGGGGACACTAACATCAGATGGACCGCAGGAGGATAACGCACCTACATCACCTGTGAATGCAAAGAAAAACTCTAAATTACAATAGACACACACACAGACACACACACACACACACACACACACACACACACACACACACACAAACAGATACACACACACACACAAACAGATACACAAATACACACACACAGATACACACATACACACACACACACACACACACACACACACACACACACACACACACACACACACACACACACACACACACACTCACACACACACACACACACACACACGCAGACACACCATGCATGTGATTTGACAGATGGCATGCAGAATGCCTGTGATACAGCAGAGGGCATGCAGCTCAGACATTAATAGTGTTAGTAAGCATACCTCCCTGGGGTGCACACTACAGCAAGCAGGTGTCATATCAGTAGCCATGCAGTTCACACAATCATGGTAGTATGCATGCATCCCCGTGATACACCATGTGGACCAGAACAGGATAACAGTACACATGGCTGGCATGACCTTGACATGTAATCTGCTGACGTGTGCATTAACACGCATACATGTCTGCCACAATGGTGTCCTTACACATGTACAGCATCATAATGGGCATCATATTGTGGTGTTGTCTGTATGCCCTACAGATAGAATGCATGTTTAGCAAATGTGCATGAGCATGGAAGGGTAGTGTGAGCCGTCTACATTGCTACACAGTGTGAAGTACAGACACTGTGCCATTGCATGGCATCATGAGGCATCTATATTGTTGTACAATGCATAATATGTACACACTGCATAGCCATAACTGCATGCATACCCATGACATAACTGTGGATTGTGACCCACAATGCTGAGGTGTATACACACCAAACCATACTGTGTCAAGTGACAGGTCACTGAAGGACCTACAGATGACACCCCTGCACAACAACTACAGGGTCTTAGCTGCCTGGCAACCATGTCCACACATAGTGGACATGTCAATTCACTATTTCCCACATGACATTGATGTACCACACACACGAGGTGCACAGCTAACGGTGATGTCCTACAGCAGCAAGGGAAATGTACAGTATCTGTGGCCTGATGTGGTGTCAATGTCTGTGGAAGCTATACAGGTGACTAGTGTCATGCTATGACACAGTCGTGATGTTCAACAGGTCTTATATGGTAGACTTCAGTGACACCTCCACTAGCTGTACACAGGCTTTTAGAATGTTCACTGTACCACATCAACTGTATAATCAGTCAACTAAGGCTATAATTGGACCATGTGTGGACAATGTGCAACAGGGTGTATACACATCACATCTACTGTGTGGCTACATGTCTCTGGCCATCCCCCATGGCCATGTGTGCACATGTGTTGACCAAATGTGTGTGATGGCCATCTATCTCACATGTCTGTGTTGTCCCATATGACATACACCCATAGATGTCAGATATGTCACCATCCACAGGGCTATGCAGACAATGGGTTGTATGTTTGGTATGTGGGGTATGGGTCATGGAATAGTGTGACAATATTGCAGCCAGAACACTATGTGTCTGGGACATGTCAGATGGCACATCACAATGTGTGCCCCCAATGCAGGGGCGTATAACACAATGGTGACACCTGTGGGCTGCCCATATCACAGCTCACTGTGTGGTACTGTTTGCGTACCACACATGTTGTTCCAATGCATACTACATATGCCTCCATTGTAGAACACCTCCACTGTTGTATGCACAGCTGACCACACATGTAGCAATGACAACTACTGTGGTTTCAATTCGGTGTATCATTTCATTTGTATATATTGCACATGGGTGGCCTGTGTGAATGATGGGTGATGCAACCTGTATATCGTGACTGGAATGAACATCAAGTGTGCAACTGTTAACTGGCCACATGGCAAATAGATCTATACTTTAACATGCCTGATACTGATGACAGTCTCACCTGCAATGGACTCATGTCTGTGCAGCATGCCAGAGGTACCTGTATAGGGGTGACACAGCAGTATGAACATTATCTCTGACTGTCTGACAGCCACAGGGTGCACTGTGCATGTTAACACATTTGCCTGTATAATAGCATATAGTATGCACTTGTGTGCATACACAGGGTAGCATACTGTAGTATGCAGCATGTGTGTCCACATACCTTGCATATGTTGTTACTTTACATAATGTACAGTGACACATGCAACTAAATGGGATATAATAGCCATATGTGCAGTACTGACTTACCAGGCAACTCCAGGCTCATTGGTTGGGAGACACCCACCTCCACGATGGCAGCTAGTGTGTGTGGATGCTGTTCTGAGGGGGTCCCCAGACTGGCCAGTAGCTCCTCGGTGTGTGTGAGTGGGGACTGGGTTGGTGGCCCACCACCTGTTCCACCTTGTTCCCTGGCGATTGCAATGGCACGCTGTTTTGCATGTCGTATCAAGTCCATGCAGTGTCTGCGCACCTGCTGGTATGTGCGGTTATGGCCACCCACTTAGTTCACCCTCCTGCATAGATCCTGCCACAGGTCATCCCGCTGCTGGGCATGCTGTGGCACATGGCTGAACAACACCTCGTAGTTCTCATGGAGGTACGGGATGAGGACACCATCCTCCTGGCGGCTGTACGCTGAAAGGCGTGTATGAGTCATTATCTGTAAGACATAATGATGGTGACAGGTCACAGTTTCAGAGATGTACAGAGATACTGCTGCACATACATTTCTATGACATCTAGTACATCTGCACAGTAATCTTTGCAAATCATCATGACACTGACACAACAGACATGTTTGTGTCACACACATGTAACACCCGTTATGCATTAGATATCATCACCATATATGTGTGTCACCTCATTACAGTGTTCATACTCCATGTGAATGCTGTCTTGATGTGGGCATGTCTATTTGCCTGCACTGGTGTTCTTACCTATCTGCACATGCCTGGATGTGTCCACGGTACTGCTGTTGACCTTGATGCTATGTATATATCACATATCAACACAGACCCAGCCGTAATGGACTTGAGCCGTGACAATGCACACATACGCATGGACACCTGTACATGTATGTGTTTTGCCATATACATCTACACAGCACTGTACAGCTGTTCAAGATCCTACCACGGATCGCCTGTGTTGCACATGTGATAGACATGGGACAATGGCTAGTCGGACATCTTTCGCAGGGATGGTTATCAACCATAGCAGGTACAGGCAAGGTTTCCTAGCTGTAACAGACAGCCAGTATGCCACCACGAGGTGCATCAGTGCCACATTACTGATCCGAACAGTTGATACTACATCTACCATGTGGCCATCACGCCATGTATGACTGGGATGACATGTGCAGCTTTGATGGACAGGGTTGCATGGTTTGGCGGGAGTATGTCACATGTATGGCACAGGGATCTGTCCAGCCTGTGGCGATCCTAGTATTAGGATGGTGGCTGTCCATGACGTATGTCTTACAGATCAAGATATGGACATGTAGCATGTCCATCATCATGGTGTAGCAAATGTCTTTATGCAAGGTAGACAGCATGCTGCATAGTGGAGGTGACGATTGTGAAGGCTGGTATCGCCCATCCACGCATGGTCATTACCCCTTAAAGGTGATATGTGATCCAATATTTGTCACCCCAGTGCTGTATATGCCTGTCCAATGATCTCCGTGCTCATGGATGGCACCCTGTCGTGACATAGGTACCTCGTATGACTACCCAAGGGGCCTGGAGATGTCACCAAGGCAGGGAGGTGTTCTGCACAGCACCATCCCTTACACAGTGTCCATAATGTTGACCACAGCCTAGGTAGTAGTTAATGGGTACAGGGATGTTCACCTAGTGGTGACAATGCTGATATCATCCATCAAAATGTGCACATATGTCACACACCTCACCGACACAGCCCATTCTGTATGTTGTTCACAACAATGACACAGCTATTCCTCATAGGTCATGGCCATTCACATCCTTACATACACAGATGCCTAACATTTGTCTGTGTGGTATGGGCTACAATGAGGGTGGAGTACAACACATTAACCCTGTTCTTCTGTAGCTGGCACTGGTGTGATATGCACATGTCACTCTGGCACCTTTTGTAGTTGTGAGTCTGTCAACAGGCCACTGGTAGAACACTCCTGTGACATACAAAGGTATTTGTAATCAAACATCCGTACTGTCTTGTACATCTGTACTGCTAACATCTAGAGTGATAATGGGTCATGGACATGCACACCATACTCAGCAGGGTTATAGTGCGGTGCCACCCATTATGACTGTCATCACCACTTGTGGACTGATATTATCCAACACCCTGTCTGTATTGTATGGTCATGCTAGGCACTTGTTCAGAACTTGTGAGCATGTCATGAGCTACTGATTAATATAGCACCCATTCCACACCATTTCCCACAGGTACACTGGCTGTCCTAAAATTTCCAGCTTGCTTATGGTACAACAGCTGTTGTACACATGTAATGCACATATCCTGTGAGACATGGTTGTATATACAGGCATAACCAAGTGTCACGTACCAGTGCTATTGCCTGTCTATATGATGGATATGTCATACATGTGGCAATAGAGCAATTGTCTCTTGTACACATTCAATGCTCACCTCCCAACATACGACACTACAGCCTGTGGGGGATGCACTTATGCAGCCCTGCTGGGGGTAATGCTGTCATCAACCCTGACTGCACCTGACAGTCATGTGGGGATGTGTAACATTCGCAACACACCCCACTCATCACATAGTCTCACATGATCTCCACCACAGGCCACACATACGAGGACAACTTGTGCAGTACCTCTCCATACTCTGTGTAGGCACAAGAGGCAGCCCCCATCACGGAACACAACATCACCAACTTACAGCCCACAGACTCATGTGTGCCCATCACACACAGCCAATAGGGTGTTATAACATACACAACACACCAGTCATAGGTGAGTCTGTAGGTGGTCACACTGCAGCTCCACACAGCAGGCTACATAAGGTGATAGTCACTTACATCTTGCTGTCGGGTAACTGGTTCTGCAACATAACCTATGCACCCATGCCACACCTCACCAGGTACGATGTGACTGTCATTCTCCATGTTAGTGTGACTGCCCTGAGATGCCACTTCACAGACTACGTGTGCAGGGACATGCAATAGCTCACCAGGGTTGTAGCCCTGAAGGTGTGAGCCTAGTCCTGGGGAGCATTATGCATTCATCCGGACCCGATATCACTGTACAATGACTGACTGTGTCACTTCAACAGTTGCCTATGCTTCTGCTGTCATTCCACAGGCATCTGGTATCTGTCCGCTTTGACTGACCTGGTCAAACACAATGCTTTGGCACAGATGACCTGCACCTGTCCGCCCTGGGAGTACAGATCACATGTAAGGCTCTTGCTGCTTCTATACTGCCTGTCTTGCACAGTTTCCAATAACAGTCACCGGCAGAATGGGAACTGGCAAGCAAGACATGGGGTCATGTGACACATTGCTTGCATCTTCCTCTGTGATGCACGCAGGCAAGGCACACCTTATAATGCACCACTCCAATATCTCTGCAGTTACTGGGACCTGCCTCTAGGCTCTGCAGAGCACATCTGTAATGACAGGTTATAGACAGACCATACCTTTCAGGCACATTCCTGGACTGGCTCACCTACAGCTGAGGTGTTCCCATATCCCACTATGTTGTGCACACATCCTGGCTAGTTACTTAGCACAATGCACCAGAGGTGCTCCATGTGCAACTAACTGTGTCTGGAACCGCTATATACATTGTAACAAGCTACAGATTCAACAACATACCGCACGGTTACCAGACCTCATTTGTTGGTGTCCTAGACAGTAGGGCTCAGACAGCTACTACTGATGTGTGACTTACACTACCCCACACTTAACTGGGATAGCCACTCATGTACCGACACATCAATGAGTCATAACCTCTACTCGGCTGGATCAACCCATACACACCATCTCCAAGACCAACATTAACCTTGACATGAACACTACCAACATATGACTGGTGTTCCACACCTGGGGTTCTGCCCTCATTGGTGGATTCTGAACATATGCTAATCAACCTTGTTAGCCACATCCCGGCACCACAACCTTCACGGCATACACAGTACATGAGTACTACAACACCTACTACAGACGTCTTATGACAGCGGTTGTTAACGTCATGACACCCGTGCAGATGGACAATACACATACAAATGCTGAAACATACCCCAGTGCACTTCATTAGCATGTACACGACTGCATGGATCATGCTATTCCACACAGAGCCATGATGGTACACACCAGATAACAGGTGCCACTCTGGTGGTCAAGTTCCATGGACATACTGTACAACAACAGGTGGAGGCTGTTGCACAGTAGTGTACAATCCCATGGGTGGGGTAGTTCACTGGTCAGCCTCGGTAGGGCCACGGGATCCCTCATCACATACTCCAAAACTAGCTACGTAAACATTACTGTGACACATTCCTGGGTGTACCACAAGGCATTATGGTGGTATGTCAGTAGTCGTTGGCAACACCCACATCTGCTCTCACATACAACAGTCACTCAGGAACATTACAGACCCATGTGATGTTGGCAACATGCTGGCGGATGGATTCAATGCTAACATTACACCCTCTCACTCACTACAGGGCCACAATCCATGTAGGAACATTGTGGTGTCCCTACGGTCACACCTACACAGTACTAACCTGCACTCTATATGTCCTGGGACAATGGCCCCATGTCACCTTCCAAAGTCCCAGGCTGTGATGTCCACAAACCTCTGAATGACATGTCTCCCCACTAGGCCACCATATTCAGTAATAGCCTTGTATCAGACATTGTGGCCCCTGAATGGCACACAGCAACATTTATCACACTCCACACAGGTGGCACCACAATGCACGAGTGGGGCTATAGTCCTACACACCTGACTGGACTGTTCTGCATGGCTATGGGGCACATCATCAAGGACGTCATTCACAGAGACATTGTTGGGCTCCGGTCCTTTGATGCCACCCGTGTTGGACTTGTTATGGCCAGAGCATGGCCCCTACACCTAGTGGGCTCCTTTCATACAGTTACCAGGGTAGTTGATGATGGTACGGGAGTCCACACATCCTACATTGTCCTCTCATTGCCTTTCAGCACCGTTCTCCATTCTGGTATTGACAACATACACATCCACCTGCACATCGTACCCTATGTCTCAGGATGTTATGCAACGTGGCTCATGGACAGGACACACACAATGAAGGTAGCATACCATAGTACCTACTGCATTTCAGTTACATTTGGCATACCACAGTCCTCAGTCATTGGGCCCCTCATGTTCAGTATATGCTTCCCTGAGGTACAGGCTAGCACAGAGGGACTTCCCTTGCCTAGCTTTACAAACCCCTGCATACAAAGCACCATGATTGATCCACCAGCTGATACTGACTCCATCCATACAGGTGTCACTGTGGCAGATACCTGATATGAATTTCATGGCCTCAAGCTGCATGACACAAGGTGCATGAACATCACCTTTGCATTACACCATTCACCCACTGACTATCACATAGGTGGTAGTCCCCTACATACATGTCACATTGTACATGTTTGTAGTACACACATATGTCGCATCCACTCCTGTGGTTACCGTATTGCCACTGTGGTGTGGATATCCTTCTACGTGGCCACACCTATCTGTACTGGGTGTGTAGCTGGTACATAGGCACCCATTGTACCTCTGAACTCAAGACTTCTACACACATTCAAGGGTACGCCACCCCATTTAGGGTCTACCTTACACAACAGCTACAGCTTTACATACCACACCATTAACATGCCATGACGTTTATTGAGCTCCGACAGTTAAAGTATGCGGCTGAACTATGGACACCACGTCTGTACACATTTGCATACTACATACTCAGGGGTGACCTCTGCTGAACAGACAAGGCCCATGTCCACAACAATATTAATGAATATACTCCACATACGCGACATAAGCAAAAGCCACTGTGAGCAACATGCTCATGGATATATGCACACACGCAACAATGAGTGGGATGTGCTTGAGGGTTACATTCCCAAACCAGTCACTCACCATGCTTTGGAACATGAGTCCTATGTACATCACGCAGGGACACTCAGTAGCACTGTTCATGTGATACCTCCCTTGGTGGCTGGGCGACACATATATGCCAGGGATCACTGCAGTGGCTGTACTGTGCAAAGGTGCAGGTAACACATGGCTCTGCTGTTCACAGGACACTACCCTAGAGAGGTGCCACTGGTGTGAACACTAGTTGTGCTTACACATAGACTTGCCAGACTGCATAGTACCCCACTATGAACCTGTGAAGCTATTGCATGTCCTTTGTGCATGGTTACTTGGTAGCTCTTCCATTTAGATTAGCTATCATGCTGTTGCAATGTCCAGTGCCTACAAGCCATATGTATCCTGTTATTGCTCATGCCAATAGATGATACCTTTGGTATGCATGATATGCCTGTTATGCTGTGTAGAATATCTGACATATCTACCTACAATACTATACATTACACATATTTCACATAGTATCCCATAATGCAAAGCATACTTGCACAGCGGGACCACCTTAGACATGTCATTGTAGTTATATGCCCATACACATGCCTACTGTGACAGTATATCAACGTATACTATCCCCTGCTATGTTGGACATACCCCACCAATGACGGCAGGTTGTATGGAATTGTTCTGTTTAAAGCCCTCATGTAGCATCCCTTGTGGTGTCTGTAACATGTACCTTGTGGCCCACTGCTGGACGCACAGTTTCTACATGTGTTACTATGCTCAGCAAGACATCACTACATAAATACCTTTTCCCACTTTATGCATTGCGGACACTTTTAATTAATGCAAACCAGGCTATACATACAGTAAATAATTAATAAAAAACATGCTATACATAAACTTACATACCGAGTGTTCTACATACCTTGTTATCGTTACGGACTTTCATCTCTATCTCTCTCACACTGCTTAAACAGGTATTTTGTATGAGCATACGATTTGAATGTCTGGCAAGTCATCCTTATATACGTCGATACCTGTAACATGTGGTTTCCTCCCGCCAATTGATGTTCCTGAGTGACTAATTACTTGCATATCAGCTGTGCAGCTACTCCATTCGCCAATTACGCGGCAACAGTGGGGTATAATTTAATTCTACACTTGGGCGTTGCCCATTTGCCCTACCTTCGGGGAGATGGCCTGTATTGTATTTTGTTATGTGTAATTGCAACTGCTATGCATAGAGACAATTATACTTTGGATTCATGTCCCCCATGGATTGTGTGTGACAGCTAGAGTATGTGGTTCAACATGTGGGTGTTCCTGTCATCCCAACGTCTGATAACAGACTATTGCAAACAAAACCTGTAACATTGCCGTTTGTTCCATTATATAACGGCTGCAATTTTGCATGGTGCCTTTAATTGTATCTCTCACAAGGTATGTTGATGGTTCTGCAGATGTAATTGACTAACTGGATCTTTGTGCTGTTATTGCAGTCTGTATTGCTATGGTTTCTAGTGTGGGGGATGTCGGTGGGTGTACGTAGCATATACAGGTTTGTGGGGCTTGCATTTCTACATATTCCATATATATGTGTGTGGGCTCTGTCCCTAATTAAAGAGCTATCAGTTAGTAGACTTATGTTACAGGATTGTACATTGGGCCGTTGTTAATTGGTTTCTATATAGTATGCAGGTGAGGTTGACACTTCCATACCTTCGGAATTGCAACGATATGTAAAGGGATATGTCTAACTGACAGCTATCTCATGTATTTCTGTCCCAGATATTTGCAGTCATTGCAGTTGTGTTGGTAATAGAACCTCTTTGCCATGGGTTGACACCTTTTCATATGGCCATTGTTGGACACTTGCGGGACGCACAGCGGTGTTTACAGGCCAACACATAGCTACGGTCAGTACACAGGTTAGCACATACTTTTATCCTCAATACATACCTATTGTGGGACTTTGGCTACTTATCATATTGCATGTAACATTTATGTTTCTTACATACAGGCATAACTATTTAATGCAACTATTACATTATATATGGGACATATTAATGTCCTACAATCCTGGACATTTGCCCTTTGTAATGTTTTATGTCAGGACACACCTGCTCAGGGAGGGGCTGTCCTGCCTAATGTGGGACAGGTGGTAACTGTATGCCTACGGCTAGCTATACCCACACCTACCATAATGATCTACCTCCGAGTTGGCACTAACAGACACATGATGCGGACACACACAGACACACACACACACATTACAGTCACACGGAGATGCACATGGCACTCTCAACACACACATACACAGACTACGGCACTCACAAACACAGTTGAACACAGTACCTACGTGGACCGCAACACTGGCAGTGATAACTAAATGTCCCTTCTTATCATCATACTATTACTCGCGGTTGTACTGTTCCGGTACTGTGTTCTTTCGGTCTTTCAGCCTCGTGGTTACGCATGTCGGTATGTTACACATTCCATAGTTGGCGGTATCCTATTTATTTGTACCTCCAAGGTGTTTTGAATGTCATTGACCTATCTATATATATTTGCAGATATCGCTGAATCCGTATATATCAACATATATCACTCTATCGCCCTTTCTATCTGTATTATATATATGTATATATGTGTACATACATATATATATATATATATATATATATATATATATATATATATATCTAACGGGGAAAGTGACAGGCAAGCTACACCTTTCATTGTGTACTTGTTGGTGTATACTGTTTCCTGGACTCCGCACGTTTGTGTCTGTACCTGTCACATTACACACCTGCCGTAGGTTAGGGTTACCAGCTGTCCCACTCTGTGAGGGACAGTCCCTCTTTGGGCAGTTGTGTCCTGCAAAATATTTGTAAACATGGCAAATGTCCTGGGATTTTAGAACATACTTATTTCCTATAGTTTATGTAATAGTTGGATAAAACAGTTATTCTGTATCTGAACCACCTATATGTTCTAGAAACAGAATAAGTAAGTAAACATTACAAGAATGAGCTTTTATCTAGGCAAAACAGTGAAGTTCTGAATTTCGTACTGGCTGGGTGTACGTGTCAGCCTGCAGACATCTGACGTATGTCCCACATTGGTCATTTGAAGAGGTGGCAACCCTAACATAGGTACATCTTGGCTAGCAATAGTGTTAGGTGATTCTATACATGATTGCGTGTTCTACTCCTGGCAGTGGTTGTTTTACCCTTCAGAGCCGGCGCTATTAGTACAGGGGTGAATAATGCTGGTTTCACCTGTTCTGGACATCATTGACCATGATCTGCATGATATTTGGGGAAGCTTATCCCTGTTTCGCGCATATCCATATAGTCATATTTAAACATCGCTTACCAGCAGTGGCCAATGCATATTCCCACTAACATGTGCTACACATATGATCTGATGACCTGCATCCGACATGCATTACTCGTGCCTTCGGGATTACGTTACATCCCCTTGCAGGATGTGGGACTGGGAACATGCATGACGGTCACTGCGTTTAACACATGGCCATCTGGGATTTGTACACGTGTTATGTCATTTTGTACGTGGAGTATACTATGGCTGTTACTCCATACTGCACTCACATGGATAACTCAGTTAGTTTACATATTGATGAGTCCAGTTAATGATATGTCCATGTGATGTTTATTGGATGTGCTCCGACATTGGGTATGTATATCACAGTGAGCCACACACAATACTGTGCTACACCTTCAAACGACCGTAGGTGGAGCATGCTGGGGTGACGAATATCTGTCATGGGTACACCCCATGCCTTGACACAACATCCATGATTATATTATGTGGAGCCCCTCATTAACGCAGCAGGGACTCCATGCTGAGTGTGTGCAGAACAGTGCTTACACACATGTGCTCCCACAATTGCCTCTGCTCCACTAAGCGACAGTTGGTTACTTGATGTTGTGGTGACAGCAGACACTGTTTGTCCCATTTGGTGTATGGCCTCTGACAATCGGCCATGTACCTACCGATATACCTGGGAATGTATACACACAGCACCGCCATATGCTGATAGGCACATGTACTGTTCCGGTGTTGACATTCCGTGTTCCAATAGCTGTTGTGTGTACAATGTTTGAGGGCTGCCTATGTAGGATTCACACAGTAGGCCACCTATACATTACAATTTACAGGTGGTCGTGTTTGTGTGCCATCCATTTTACTGTGTGTGCAGGTGGAGTGGTGTATCAGTCCATAGGGGCCTACACTGTCAGAGTATGTGCTATACGTTCCCTCTTTGCCAAGACATAGGCATATTGGGCATGCCTCCATCTGCCTACTGGGGCTGGCACAGTGTGTTCATGGTCTGAATCCCTCTGTGCCTGTGATGGCCTTGGCAATTGCAGTGGGCTATGAGGGCCTTCACCATTTTGTCCCTGCTGCAGCTGTTTCCACAGGATCATATTATGTAGCATGGCACATACTATGACGATGTGGGCACACATGCCTGGAGCGTACTGCAAGGCTCCACCAGATGTGTCCAAGCACCGGAACCATGATTTCAGCATCCTGAACACATGCTCTATGATGATTCTGGTTTGTGCGTGTGCCTCATTATGGCGTTCTTGCATGGGTGTGTGTGCATTTCTGATGGGAGTCATCATCCATGGCTCCAGTGCATAGTCAGCATCCCCCACAAGGTGGCCATGTGGGATGTCCCCTCTGACAAATACCTGATATAACTGTGAGGCATGCCAGATATGGGAGTCATGACAGCTTCTAGGGCTGCCAGCACACACATCCATGACAATGCCCTGGGCATTGTACACAACCTGGCAGTTGATGGAGTGGAATCCATTGTGGTTTATGTAGCACCTACCATGCTCACCGGGTGGTGACTTGATTTGTATGTGCGTGCAGTCTATCACACCCAGTACCTCTGGGTAGTGTGCCACAAGGTGGAAGTGATGCATATTGCTGGCCAACTCCTCCTGAGTTCGGGGGAAGTATATATGCTCATTGGCATGTAGTAACATGGCATCCAGGAACTGGTGTAGTACCCTGGATGCTGATGCCTGTGAGATCCCCATTATATCTCCAGTTGGCCTTTGAAAGGTACTTGTGGCTAGTATTCGCAAGCTTACACATACCTTCATGTCCACTGGGATGGATTCCCCTCTGTTGTTTCTGGTTCTCAGGTGTGGCCGGCACAGCTCCACTATTTGCTGTAAGATGTCCTTGTCCACCCTGTAACGCTCTAGTATCTCCAGATCATGTAGCCCTTGGTAGGTTACCCTTGGTCTGAACAATCTTCTCCTCCTCCGGGACCTGCGGTGATTGTCGGCATCATCCTCCACAACACCGTCAGTCTCTAACACATGCTGATGAATCACAGCTATGGCAGCTCCCAACATGTACATTTTAAAAGTTACCCATGTGTTTACACCTATGGTGCAGTGTTTGGGAATACACAGGTGTGTGTAGGGTGTTTTCACACTTCATACTATTGTGCTGTGAACACCGATGATGTCATAGGGTGTGTATGTACGATCGTAGCTACAGGGTATCTTATGTGTTTTACTACCGGAACTACTATTGTGGTGCCTTTGGTGTTGAATTACATATGGCTGCCGTGGATTACCTCTTGACCTTCCCTTTACATTTCTGCACATTCCACCTACCATTTTCTGGCATGCATCCAGCTGCCTGCTTTCATTTGTACTTTCCTAGACCTGGCGTATCTTGTGTAATGTGTGCTATTGCCATTCTACTGTCGGTTTGCTTTGCCCTGCTATGACAGATCTCCTATCTTTGCAATCTAATGCCTCCCCTCCTTTCTTTGCATTCCAATGCCTCCCCTATCCTGTTTTGCAGGTTTCTGCGAGCAGACTTGTCAGCTGCCGTCGATTGGCCGCTGTGAGTTGATTGGTATTGATTGCTCATTAGTACTCCAATTGCCCTACTTCAGCATTTCCTTCTTTTCTTCCCCTGACCTTCCTGTTTGTACTATTGTTTGTGGTGCGTGCATCCGCTTACTGGGTTTCGGGCATGTTTTCATCCCCATACACATGCGCTTTTGGGCACCATGTGTGCTCTCAGCTAAACGATTCTATACCTTCCTTCCCACCACTGTCCTGCAGCTTTGCTTAGCAATGGCCAGGCCAGATTTGCATTGCTCCAATGTGCTTACTGCTACGGTGGCACACCCCTCTGCTGATGTCATGTATCTCCTCTGAGCCACTCCTCAGTGTTATAGCGCTGCGCTGTATGGTACAACCTTCATCCGGCGGGACATTTGCGATTCAGCATTATCTGCCTCATTTGCATGGCATTGACTATTAATTCATAGTTACCATGCCGAACACTGTCGCAGGCCCTTAGGAACCCTTGCACCTTGGTTGTGGTGTTCCATGCCTACCATTGTGTATTATGGTGTAAACCTGATTTGTATCACATTGCAATTTTATGACATTTTTATATATTTTCTTTATGTTCCAGTTTGCGCACACATGCCCTGTGGTTGTACTGTGCGTTACTGTGGACATGACATTAAATGTTGTTTTTTAGGTGTTGTGCATCTTTTCTTATGCCATTGGCTGTGTATTTAGCCATTGTCATATGTTAACTTTGTAATACATGAGTCTGGTCCGCTTCCATAGCTCCGATGTTCTATTTGGGAAAATGTAAATCGTGTTTTTTGGTTTACATTTCCGTGGGCTTACGCTACACCTGCACCACTTCGTGAATCACTATCTGCCTTCATTTGCATGGTGTGACACTGTGCATGGGGTGATTAGCATACCTATGCCGAGGGCTGCGCAGTTCTGGCGTACGCCGGTAGTGCATGTGGTACTGGATCATACCTGAATCGCTCGATGGCCGTATTTGGCGTTATTCCGCCTACGCTATGCCTGCGCCTGGCGCAAGCTTCATGAATCCCGGGGTAAGTCTTTTAAAACTTTTGTTTCTGCTGGGTTAAGGTTAAACCATTTTTAGAGCTGGTTGTATCCATAAGATGTCTAAAGTCTCGTTCACACACTTTAAGGTAAGTAGTTAGGGTGCTATGCAAGACTGGATTATGGAGACTTCTCCTTTTAGGCATACTGTGTGTTAAATTGCTAAAATCAGTACCTTAATTCAGTACTTGCAGATCATCTTCATCTTTATCCATAAGGAATTTCAGATTAAGTTTTTCTTATAAACAGTCTCAAATCAAGTAATAGATTGGGAAGGTTGCCTCTTTGAGCCAGAATAAATGTGAAATCTTTATTCAGTAGTTGCAGGTATTTAGGTGCAGAAATACATTTTGTAAGATTGAAAACAGCACAGTTTAAAATCGTGCTATTGAGTGGGTTGCTATTTATTAAGACCTTCTGCTGCTCCATGTGCACAGATGTCTTTGAGTCATATAAAAGTTTGCTCTCCCTCTGTCTTGACCCCTCCCCGTTGGGCTCCTCAGCACTGTCTCTACTCTGATATTCACATTCTTTTGATCTGAGGCCAAAAAAGGCTGTGGTTGCTCAACTACTTCTTCCATCACTTGTGGAGCTGTGGTGTTATCACGTGTGGGAAGGGTGTGGGGAGGCTGGTATTGGAACTTTCTGGTTGAATGAATGCACTTGTTGAACAAGTTGGGGCACTTGCTGCTGTCTTTGGTACATGAAATTACCTCTCACTTTTCCTTTTCTGAGAGGGTATGCTGTGTTGTTATTATAATGTAGGTTTCTCTGCAGTTTGTGTTTTTTCCTTTAAATCAAAGAAGGTGTACAAGGATGCAGGACTACAGGTGTTACAAATTATCATAAGAAATAACTCAGCCAAAATGGAATCAATGTGGGTGGAGATAACAGAGCTGAATAACTTGATTCACAAGCACCCACAGTTTTTCATATTTCAACACTTATACGAATCTTTAAATCTGAAAATAAACAGGCATGTAGCGTCTTTGATTCAAAGGAAAAACACAAAGTCAAGATAACATTAAAATATTAGATGTCACAATAGTGAAACTAGGACATATTACTATAACAGATTTAAGATGGAAAAATAATGTTTTCAGAATTATTGCTTAAATGCATATGTCATCAAAAAGAAATGAAGAAATGCTTAAAAAGCTATTAAATTATGTAGGTGTTAACATGAATATTATAGGTGTCTACTTACCACCAGGCAACAATATTGCCACTCTAGAGTGCATTTTACATTGGACTTCCACCGCCCTCCCTCAGGAGACACTTATCTTGGGGGACTTCAACACTGATTGGGCCTGTATCATGGCATCCCCCCAAGTACCACTTAAACCTATTTAACTTCACACAACTTATCCAGATCCCCACCTGTATAGATAAATTCACTAAAAAGGAATCCATATTAGACTGGATCCTAACCAACAAGCCTTCATCTGCCAATATATCTGGTATGTATCCTAACTCCCTCAGTGATCACATACCCACATTCATACTAAGCCAGCACACAAAACCCATAAAACCCCCATCCTACTTTCTATCCCTACTTCCAAAAATTTCCTACCAGACCAATTCATCAACACCTTAAAAAAAAAAAAATCGGTCACCTCTTAAAACTCTACCATTAGATGAGGCCGTGGAGTACTGTAATACTACCTTCTTAGATATATTTAATCGTATGGCCCCACAATGTATAATTCATACTGAAAACAACCCTGACCCCTGGATCTCAAAAGACACAAGATCCTTACTCAAAAAACGAGACATAGCTTGGGAAGCCTGGCGTACCAACAAAACAAGCACAAATCAACAATACTTCCTAGAGCTCAGAAACAAAGCAAAAAAAAAACAAATATGTAATGACAAAAAAATGTTATTATATCCAGCTATGAAAAACTCACTACAACAATCCACAAAAATTCTGGTCTGCAGTCAGCCACATTCTCCAACCAGGCAAAATCACCTCCCCAAACCCTAACAATGAAGGTGGTAACAGTGATATTGCCACCCAGTTTAATGACTATTTCACCTCCTCCATCCAAAAGTTATTCAACAATTTCTCCACTACTACTACTACTAATACCTTCAAAATACAAAACTGTCACCATATTGAAACCCACAACTCTCGCTGCTGATAAACTCCCAACTGATTACCTCAGGAGTGATGCCTCTGCCATTGCCTTCCCTATTTTCATACTCATCAATAGATCCATAGCTGACCACACTGTCCCCTCTCTCTGGAAAATTTCTTATGTTGTCCCCCTACACAACGGTGGTTCCTTGACAGAACTTAGTATTTATTGCCCCATAGCTATACTATCTCCCCTATCAAAAATCTTAGAAAAATGTGTACATACCCAACTACTGAATCGTCTTCTTCAATATAACCTGCTAGCAAATTCCCAACATGGATTTTGGCCAAACCATAATACCACCTCTGTCCTTATATCCTTTACTGACCACTGACCACGTCAACCAACAAAGAAATCTTGGTAACTTAGTATCTGTTGTCTTCCTAGACCTGTCAAAGGCATTTGATATGGTATCCCACTGCAAATTACTATCAACTCTCGCTGAGCTCAATCTGGATAGCTCAATCTGGATAACTTCTCTCTACTGTGGTTTAAAAATTATCTGTCCTCCTGCAACAAGCTGTTAAATGGCATAACTCTCTCTCCCCTCTCCTCCCAGTGGGACAAGGTATTCGTCAAGGATCCATTCTTGGTCCCTTACTATTTTCCATCTTTACCAATAACTTCCCCTCGGCTACCTAACAAACAAATATAGTACACTATGCTGATGACACCACCCTTATTTGCTCAACCCCCTCTCTACAATTACTCTAAGATAGAACCCATGGAGCCTTCACTAATATAGAAAAATGGCTAAATTCTTCCCATCTTATACTAAACCCATCTAAGTTCCAACTCACGATCTTCCACCCATCCAAAACTTTCACCACCACCTCACCATTCTCAATAACATCCTCCAACAATACCCATATCACATTAGTAACTCAAGCCAAGCTACTAGATGTAACTATTGACCGAAACCTAAAATTCAACAAACATATAGCACTAACAATTCCCAATGTTCATAGAAATCTAGGTTTACTCTATCAGTGCAAGAGATTCCTCACACAGGAATCCTGAATCACTATCTCTCATACCCATCTATTCTCCACCTTACTATATGCTTCTCCAGTTCTAACTAACCTAAAGAAAACTGACCTTCTGAAACTATCTACCTGCTACAATAAAATCTCAATATTTGCAACCAATGCTAAGTTTCATTCTCACCATTGCTTCTCCCTAAGACAACTAGGATGGCTAAAACTCCCTAACCTATTAAAATACAATCAACTTCTCCTGACTCATCAACTGCTAAACCAACCAAATAAAATACCTGCCCTCTCTAGTCTACTCACCTTCCATAATACTGCACTTCAACTAAGATCTTCCAATACCACCCTACTGACTGTTACCAATTGCTTACATAACTCAGGCCAGTCCCTTTATTCCTATGCAATTGCTAAGGCCTGGAACTCTCTACCCCCTGACATTAGATGTCTAAATATTAAACATACTTTCAAATCCCTACTAAAAGATCTCCTTTTCAAAATTTGGATATGTTTGTACGCCCCTTTTGGAATGTACCTCACAAGACATCTGCAGCAACTGGAAAGGCCACAGAAGTACCTCACAAAGAGGATTACTGGCCTCAAAGAAATGTCCTACACTGACCACCTCAAAAAACTCCAGCTTTAGTCCATAGCATATCGCCTACTCCGAGGTGATCTCTGCCTAACATATAAAGCTATGTCAAACCCAGAGCTGTTGGACATGCTACAACTAAAGAAATCCCAATCCCTCCAAGCTACACGCTCTAGGGACCTAAACCTTGTCACCACAATAAACAGGACATGCTGGAGGGATAGATTCCTGTCCCAGAGACTTCCTATACTCTGGAACAAGCTACCCATCTATGTCAAGCAAAGTTCTTCATTAGTACTCTTCAAGAAAAATCTTGATGAGTGGATGGGAAATAGGAAATACACCCTGGGGATCACTACAGTGTCTCTGCTGGACAGTGACACAGGAAAATAACTTTCTTGGGTGGCGTAAGCTATGGTACCTTGCTGGCTAGGCTTACGTAGGCCCTTGGGCTGATAGCCTAATACCTGCCTATGAACCTATGTTCCTGTACACAACCAGACTAATGTCACCTGTTCCTGACTTTCAACAGACATAGATCACAGGTGAAGTGTGTAGTTTCACTTAGTGCATAGTACTGTGAACTAGGTGTTTAGGCCACCTTTACAGTTATGATTTCTAGTTTATGACCCTGTTTGGCTATGGAAACTTCTTTTGAATTTACAGTATGCTCAAGCAATTGTATATTTGTTGCATAATATCTTGTTTAATTGTTTCTCAATATTCTAACTACTGTATGCTGCATCACTTGTAAAACTCTGATTTTACTCTTTTTATTTGTTCTATGCTCTTTGTACAAAAGCTATGTTTATATAATTTTTTTATTAGTTTTTATCATTTTTTACTATGTATCTAGAGCTTTTCTCCCTGGGCCTCCAGTAAAAATGGTCACCTTGTGTCCAGTCGGACTAACCCGGTAAACAAATAGAAAATAAATAAATAAATAACAATAGCAGGAGATTTCAAATGCAATTTAAGAATGCACAGAAAAAGGGATATGATGTTAAAGCAGTTAATGAAATTGTGAAATATGGCAAATTATATGTATGGGAATACAATCATTGGACTTATGAGACAAATGAAAGTATGACTGAAGTTGAATATTTTCTGATATTAGAAGGGTTAAAATTATACAGCAAGGATAATAATACATGAAAAGGAAGATTATATAAAATAGGAAAAGGAATTAAAGACTAGCTTAAAAAGAATTAGAACAAGGTGACAAAAAAGTAATATACACACTCTGGGAGATCCATATAAATATGAGAGAATGTCATGAAAATTGCACCACATGGTGGATTAGCTTTTAAGAAAAATATAAAGTATGTTTTTAGAATGTATTGAAAACAAGAGAAAGAAAGAAAATAAAAGCATATGAGATATTAACTCAAGAAATATTCCAGGATATAGTAAAGAAAGAGAGAATATACTATGGGAAAGAAAAAGAAATATATGAAAAGAATCAAATAAAGGTTAACAAGCTGTTATATAAACAAATATATTGTTTAAAAGGGAAAAAAGAAGTAGTAGCACCTTATTTAAGCAAATTAGGTCAAAAAGGATAATAACAGAGCTAAAGAATAGAGAAGGAATGCAAGTTAAAATGCAGGAATGTGTAAAAGAAATCATTAAGTAACATGTATTTGATTTATATAGCAAAAAAAAAAAAACAGAAGAAAATATGAAACAAACAAATTAAATGTGGAGGATAATATATACCTAGAGAAAAGTATAAGTACTGAAGAATTAAATAAAGTTTTAAAAGACATAAATATGAAGACATCAGCAGGCATAGATTGTATTGAATATACCATACACAATGTTATGGAATATTGGCAAAAAGCTAAATTTGTAGAAGTATTGAATGAATTGTTAGAAATGGTTATAAATCATAAGGAAATATGTATAGGGATTATAAAATTTATATGGAAAAAAGAGACAAAGATGATATAAGGAATTGCAGACCTATAACTTTAAATAATACAGATTATATGATTTTTATGAGAATCATAACTAAAAGATTAACAAACAGAATGGGGAAGTTACATCAGCAAACTGTATTTGACAGAAAAGATAAAGGAGTGCATGACTTGTTATGGATCATTAAAGAGGTGATGGATGACATTGTAAACAAAAATGTTAATGCAAAGATTATGATAAAAGATTTAAGTAAATCATATCATAGAATTTAACATGAAATATTATGGGATAGCTTAATGATATATAACATTAGTGAAAACATAATAAATGCAATTAAATCAGTTTATGATAGAAATATTGTTAAACTTAATGTCAATGGATGGATTAGTGAAGAAATTCAAATAAGATCTGGAATAAGACATGATGTCCGGCTAGTAGCATTATATTTTGATTGATTATGAATAGGATAGTCTCAACAAACGGATGGAACCAGCCACACGTAACTTAACGCTTGACTTTATTGCACACAAAATACAGCGTTTTCGCAACCCTTATCAGGAAGCTTCTTCAGAGATAAACAAAAAAGCGCGAGACAGCGCTTTAAATACCAAAGCAGATGCACGTGAAACGTGCTACATTAATTAATCAAATATGTAAATAAAGAAAGTGGTTCATAATAAAATAAAATAATAAAATAGTTATACAGTATTGTCTACCTGTTTTTCTCTTAAACCTTTACAATTCAAGTGACTCTTCTTTATATGAAGGAATTGTGCCCTATAAGTTTAACATCAACAGGGGCATACATATATATATACATATATATATGTATACATAATAAAGTCCTTGCTTTAAGTATTTGATAGTATTAGTGTTCTGTTTACTATTTTAGGTGATGTACTCACAGTTGTTACTATTTTAATTGAAAGTATATAACTGTTGTGTTATGTGAACCTTTTAGTGCTTTTCGTGTTATTTATGGGTAGCAACTGCTGATTTGATAATAGTGTTGTCTACTAATACATATTCACGGTTTATTTAAACCTAAGGTATTTATAAAAATTTCTTATTCCTGTGTTTTAAAAGTTCTATTGGAAGCATTATTTTACTATTTTATTATTTTATTTTATTATGAACCACTTTCTTTATTTACATATTTGATTAATTAATGTAGCACGTTTCACGTGCATCTGCTTTGGTATTTAAAGCGCTGTCTCGCGCTTTTTTGTTTATCTCTGAAGAAGCTTCCTGATAAGGGTTGCGAAAACGCTGTATTTTGTGTGCAATAAAGTCAAGCGTTAAGTTACGTGTGGCTGGTTCCATCCGTTTGTTGAGGTTCTTTGTTTTTCAAACAGTTTGTGCTCTCTTGGTTTTTTAACAGTTTATGAATAGGATAGTAAACAATGTTAATAAAATGACAGATAAGGCAGGATATAGAATATTGAATGAACTACAATTACCAGTAATGTATACTTATGCAGATGATATTGTAACAGTTACAAGTGATAAAGAACATATGCAAACAGTTATTCCAAAACAAAATATATTATTAAATGAGATTGGATTATGTAGAAATAAAGAAAAAGTAAAGGCGTTGGTCTGATATGAAACATAAAAGACATAACATTTAGTATGAAGTTTATAGAAGTTTTGGGAACTAAGTTTGGACAAAATGTGTATGTAGAAGAACAATGGAAAATATTTAAAGAAATAGATATGACTGTTTTGGAAATAACTTTAATTTTCATATAGGAAAAAAGCCTACTTAATAAATACAATGGTAATAGGAAAGATTGCTTATATAGCAAATAATTACATGATTCCTACCAAATATTTAAAAGAGTTAATGAACATTTGAGATTTATATGGTATAAAATGATTCATGAATGCAATGATTTCTTATGGAGATTGTCCATAAGAAATTTACCTGTTAAGGCAAATATCCCATATAAAAGGATACAAGATAGAATATGTCATGCATGTGGGGAATATGAAACTACTGAACATATGTTTTTGAATTGTACAAAGGCAAAATATTTATGGAATGAAATATGTAATTGTAATATGCTTAAAGAATGTAAAAAAGTGAAACAGATAAACATGAATGTGATTGAATTTGTTTTTTATGGTGGTAAAAAAACAACAAAAAGAAGCTAAAGAAATGGACCAAATTACATTTTATGTTATATGGACAATATGGACTGAAAGAGTTAATGAAATCAAGTATAATGGAAAATTGGTGCTGGCAAAGATTTTGGAGACAATATGATTCTGGTTGTGGACTAAAGAGTGGGGGGACACACTTAAAACAATGTATAAAATGTAAAAGTTTGTAAATATATGTAAATAATGGAGTTATGTAAATAGTAAGAATTGCACATAAGGTTTGTATATATAAATAAAAGAACCCTACTCTGTTTCATAGGGCAACATGTTTGCGTGTGATTCATTTTGTTTCTGGCTTCCATTCCAGGTACGAAGGTGGCCTGGAGAAGCAGGAAGTGAGTGAAGTGCTGATGGAGCAGGAGAATGATTTTGGAAATGGTGATGGTGTTGGTGTTTCTGGTGCTGTCAGTCAGACAGCAGATAAGTTTATCGAGTCGGAAAGTGAGAAGGTGTGTGAAACAAATAACGGAATGATATAGACAGTAGGAAAGGAAGTTAAGCCTTTTCAGAAGCAGTTGCAAACAGATATAGCTTAATGGATTCAAAAGATGTCTTTCAAGAAAAACTTTTCGAGTCAGAAATTACTACACAAGAGTGTTTTTACAACCCTCCAGTCAGGAGGGTTGTGGGATGACATATTGCTAGGCATGGTTAATGAAAGTGAGCTGGAACATGATAAAGACATGTTATGGGGAGAGATGATGGACAGGATATAGAACAAGGAAGTGCAGCAGGGTGAAGGAATGAAGGCTGAGAAAAAATGATATGCAGAATGAGTCAAATAAGGGAAGTGTGGTAAGAAAGAAGAAAAATAAGTAAGCTTAAGGAAAAAGAGAGTGTTAAAAGTGTGGATCAAACGAAAAAAGATACAGAAATGGATAGATCTAAGGTATGGGATAAAGTTGTTAAGACGCTCAGGATTAAAAGTAATGAGATAAGAGTTTCCATCCATATTAATAAAGAGACATTTTGTAACATTATATTTGAGACTGGATAAATAATGGAAAGATTTATAGAAGAATATGGAAAAAGAAAAGTTGTACACCATGGAACTTATATGTACTTAAGCCCTCTTTTAGGGACACTAAGAAAAAAATAATATTCAATTCAGAACTGAAGTGAAAAAACAGACTTTAAAAAGCATTTATTACATTTATATAATGATATACTGAATTTATTAAAGTGCATGATGACACAGGTTTATGAACTGTGGCATGGGATTATAATGCGATAATGAAACTGGAAAACAACAGTATTGCATATATTATAAGTGTAATTAATGTCAAATGTGATAGAGGCATGGTTAGATATTGGGGACAGCCAAAATGTGCTTTTTGTATGGAAAAACAGATCATTTAATTAACAAATGTGAAAAAAAATGATATTTTTCAAGTGGGGACATGGGACCTGATACAAAAAATTGTGAAACGAAGTGTTATAAATGTAAAAAAGTGGGACATTTCAAGAGGAGTGAAGAAAAAAATTAAGCACTTTTGGATATAATAGAAGTGGTAAAAGTGGTAAAAAAAAAAGTTACAAAGGATAAAGTTATAGAAAAGGAATTATATTAGAATACGCTAGATTTTTGTCAAAGTTAGAAAGAATTCAAACTGAAGTTTAATATATAAGAGAAACCTTGATGAGTGGATGGGTAACAGAAAATACACCCCTGGGATCACTTCAGTGGCTCTGCTTGACAGAGGCTCAGTTAATTAATCAATGGGGCGGCGAAAGCCGACACACTCTGGCTAGGCTTATAAATTCCCTCGGGCAGATAGCCTAGTACCTACCTATGAACCTATGAACCTAAGTATGGTGGGGAAAAAGTTGATATGGAATTTTGTGAAAGAGATCTGCTAAGGAATACTGTTGCTATATAAAGATTCAATTAAAGTGTTACGTGTTACCTTTGTCATAACAAGTAGAATTACTATTATTGATGTAAGATGGAGGGAACATGTTATGAGAATTACTGCAATATATACACAGATGTAATAAAAAGGAGATGGAAGAGATGTTTACAAGATTAGCACAATATGTAGCAGTTAACATGGAGATAATTGTAGTAGCAGAATTTAATTGCAATCTAAGACAGCAAAACAAGAAGGCTTATGATGTTAAATTAGTAAAGTATATCATAAAATATGAACAGTTAAAATATGAAATCTAGAGACTTGGACTTACAGAAGAGGGGGGAAAAGAATAGAAATATATTATTTTTTTTAATTTCAGAAAGTTTAGTAATAGTTAAACAAGGAGTGTTAGTGACAGGTTTTTCAGACCACAGGGCAATTTTGATTATAGTAAAGGGAAACGATGATTATATAAGAAGAGGGAAAGGTATAAAAAGAATACATGAAGTGAAATGGGATGCTAAAGGGAGAAAAGAGGTTATGACATTATGGCAAGATCATCTAGAAATGGAAGGATTTTATAAAGATTGGTCATAATGGTGGTTATGTTTTAAAATGAAGTATAAAAATGCTATGTGACATGGAAAAAGAGGAGCTGTATATAGAAAAATAAAATATAAAAATGTAAACAATGATATGACTGATTGTCTAGAGAAGAATGTTTTTTTTATTAAGGAACAGAAATGGTATGATTTAAATAAGAAAAAATAGAGCATGTATTATACAAAGATATTTTTTGAAAGGAAAAAAGAAGAAATTGCGCCATATTTAAGTAAAATAATTAAAGAGAATAATAGTGTAGTTAGGGAGATGAAAGATTCTTCATGTAGAATGCATAATACACAAGGGAAGATTATGAATGTAGTAAAAGAACATAATAAGACATTATTTCAAGAGCAGAGAATAAAGACATGGAAAGAATGGAATGTATGTACATTTTCTGAGATGGAGAATAAGGATTTAGAAAAAAAGATACAAGAATAGAAGAAGTGGAACAGTCAATAAAAGTAATGAATTTAGATTCTGCAGCAGGACCATATGGAATAATATATTATAAGTTGTATAAAAAGTTCACTATAGAGCAAAAGAAATGGTTTAGAAAGGTATTAAATGAATGGTTAAAGAACGGTTTTGTGTATAAAGAGTGATACAGAGGTATCATTAGGTTTATGTAGAAAGAAGGAAAGAAGGAAGAAATAGAGAATTGGGGACCAATTGTGTTAGGGAATGCAGATTATAAAAATATTTATGAAAATATTACAAAAAAGGATGGAAAAGTAGATAATGTTGTAAATTAGCGTGTGTTTGGCATTAAAGGAAACAATTTTAAGATTTATTGTGAATAATTAGGGAATTCGGAGTTTATATAGTAGTTAGAAATGCTCAAGCAAAAGTAATTGTATGAGATTTAAGCAAAGCATTTGATTCAATTTAGCATTCTGTGTGATGTATTTGAGAGGGGTCTACTTCAGAACACTAAAATACCAGAAGACCGAATTTCAAAATCCTGAGACGAGAAAGTTGACAACCTCCGAAAACTAACGTCCCAGAGCACTGACTTCCAACTCCAGGTAAGTAACCACTTAGACAAAAAAAAATTAAAAGCATAGCAAATGAAACCCACCAATGTAGGAGGCTTCACCCTACTTACCCCCTTATGTGGGGAGCTACAACCCCGTGCACCCCCTAACTAAATATACCAACTCTGAGGTCTCACTGCCACAGGTGTAAGGGGCGAAGTTCAACATGGTGGCCAAGTGGTTACTTACCTGGAGTTGGAAGCTGGTGTTCCAGGACATCAGTCTTCTGAGGTTGTCAGCTTTCTCATTTCAGAATTTTGAAAGGCAGTCTTCTGGTTCTTTGGTGCTCTGAAGTAGACCCGTTTGATAGATATAATATAAGTAAGAGTCTTAAAAATGTGTGCATGTCAGCATATTAAGTATAATATAGCGAAGATTATGATAAATAGATGGTTGAGCAAAAATACAAAATTAGAAAATGGTATTAGACAAGGATGTCCATTGAGTGGTAGATTATTTATATTAGTAATAAATGCAGTATCTACATGCATGAATAAGGAGATGGATGCTATGAGCTATATTCCAAATGAAGGGATAAAAATACACATTTTGCTAAATTACGCAGATGACATTATTGTTACAACAAAGAATGAAGCAAGTATGAATACAGTAATAAAACAAATGCAAGAAATTATTCAGGTTATTGGTTTTGTATTAAATAAAGACAAAATCCAAGACTTAGGTTTTGAGGGAAAGATTAGTGGAACTAATTTCAATAAGGATAAAATTAATATTCTTGGGATAAACTTCGAGAAACGAGAAACTGAAAATTTCAGATGGAAAGAAAAAATCCAACACGTGTGTTTTGGAAGTCTTTTAGGCTTTCCTTTAAAAAAAAAGTTTATTTAATAAATTCTGTACTGTTAGCAAAGAGTACTTATTTAGCTGGTGTTTATAATCTTCCATTAAACTTAGAGAAAATGCATGTAATATAATATTTTTCTTTTATTTGGGGATCGAGGTTGAACCCTGTAAAAATAGGGTGTTGTATGTTAAAATTGAAAAAGGCGGTTTAGGGTTAATAAACTCTATAGGGTATATGTCCTCATTAAATTTATATACAGTAATGAAATGTTTAAAAAAATGAGGGTTCATTTTTAACAAAAATATTAAGTTTGAAATATGAAGCAAAATGGATGATCTTTGTTAGTCCAAGAAAAAGGAGGTTTTGTTGTAACAAGAAATGGAAAACTTTCAAGATAAGATTATATTGTGGAAAATAAATGTGAATGAGAGTGATAATAACAGAAAAGAATGGTGTGATAAGATTATGGAAAATATTATAGAATATATCACTGGAAGGAATTAAGCATTGAGAAAGGAACACTATTATTGCAAGAATGAAAATATACAAAAGACATATAGAAAATTAGGAATTTTTATGGAGACTGTCTATACAAATATTACCAGTGAAGACAAATATGCCATATAAAAGTATAAAAGACAGAGTCTGGCTATATTGTGGGGAATTTGAAACTTGTGAACAGGCTTTTTTTATGAGTGTGTGTGTGTGTGTGTGTGTCTTTCGGCTTTTCCCGGTTAGGGGTCGCCACAGCGGAACTCCGGTCCACTAATGATTGGCAGTAGAGTTTTATGTGCTGGCTTGCCGGGCCTAACGCACAACCTTCAACGAAGGAACGCCCATTCACGCATGTCACCACAGAAGACGCTCTAACTGAGAATCGAATGGGCATCTAACTGTGAGGCAACAACGCTACCGCAGCACCCGATCAAAAATGTTATGGAGAAAAATTATAGATAAGAAATATGTTAATGAATTTAAAGATGTGAACAATTTAAACATGGATGTAATTGAATTTGGGAATTATAGAAATAAATGTAAAAAAGAGATTGACAGTCTTGATAAAAAATATTTCCTATAAATGTGGTTAATCTCAAATCAGTGAGTTAAGGAAATCATATTTAATGAAAAATGGGACTTGGCAACTATGTTGAAAAAATAAGGTATTGGTTGTGGAAATTTGAGTGGGAGTCTAAAAAAGTAAAAAAAGTATGTAGTTTATATGATGAAGCTAAATGGAAAAAAGAAGATGTGATTTGTAAATAGTGGGTGTGTGGGTGTTTGTGTGTGTGTATATATATATATATATATATATATATATATATATATATATATTTGTTGTTGTTTGTCTTTTGGCTTTTCCTGGTTAGGGGTCACCACAGCGGAACTCCGGTCTGCTAATGATTGGCAATAGGTTTTTACAGTGCCGAGTTGCCAGCTCGACTCCCAACCTTCAACAAAGGCACACCCATTCACGCATGTCTTTTGGAATGCCACTCGACTGCAGGGAGGACATGCAGACTCCACACAGAAGGCACTCCCTGCATACCAGCTGAGAATCGAACAGGAGAACCTCTTGCTGTGAGGCAACAATGCTACCGCTGCACCACAGCGGCAGTTATATCCACAGTGGCAGTTATATTGTAAACAATTGAAAAATACGTATATATATATATATATATATATATATAGTAAATAAGTAACAATGTAACTAACTATTGACTGATAAATATTTATTATGCATTATGTAAATAAAGAACCCCTACTGTTTGTGATTAGGTGCCATGGGATCTTTTATATCTGCCTGACCTACCACCATCTCAAGCAGATTGGTTTAATATCTCATTCAAAGGATGGCAATCTCAGGAGTGCAGCACCCTCTTTATGCTGCAGTACAGTGTCAGGATTCAATCTATCTGGTATGAAACTGAACTCACAATCTTCTGCACCAAAGGTGAGAGCACTACCTCTTTCACCACTGACACTGCAATCCTTGCCTGGGAATGAAGGAAAGCATAGCAAGCCAAGCCATGCTAACTTTAGGCTAATAGTTTTTGTTGAAGATACACCTTTACCTTTGTCTGACCGTAAAGTGGTCTGGATGGAGTTATTTTATTCTCCTTGCTAAGAAGCAAAGCATATGAAAGCTGGACCCATTGATTCATAAGTCACTCAGTATCAGTGATAAAATTAAGGAGTGAATAAAGTGCTATTTGGCAGAGTATGAAGGGACTGAGGTGTCTTGAATGGTAAAGTAGGAAATGTTTAAGAAGAAGGTTAGGAGATTTTTGTGACTATAAAATATGGCCCTGAGAAGCCAAAAGAGGAAAGCAGAAATGCTGACATGAAACATGAGTATATTAAAGGAAAATGCAAGGATAAATCTCTATTATATAATATAAGGAGTCTGAAGTAAGAGTGCGGTATTTTGAGATTTCTTAAGGTCCAAAAAAGATGGGAATGTTAGTGGGCTTCTGATTGAGTGAAGGGAATACAATCTCCAAATTCTTGGCACATAGGTTGCAGGAAAAGAGTGTAAGTTGTTTGTCATAGTCTTGCAGTCCGGGGAGGGGGATGTTACATTGTATTATACTGAAATCAGTCATACTGTACTGCAAAAGTTTAAGGGTTTGGGGTGGGTATGGTGGTGCAGCAGTTAGTGTTGTTGCCTCACAGCAAGGTGTTCTCTCTTTCAATCCTCGGCTGGGGTGCCTTCTGTATGGAGTCTGCATGTCCTCCCTGTGGTCACATGGGTTTAATTGGACACTCTAAACTGGCCCTAGGTGTGAGTGTGTGCATGCATGTGTGTGCCTTCTGTGGAAGGTTGGATGCCGGGATTGCAACTCGACACCGTACAACTCCACTGCCAATCAGGAGCGGACAGGTGATCCTCTGTGGTGACCCCTAACCAGGAAAATCCGGAAGAAGTTTAAGGGTTTGCATGTGAAAGCTAAGGGGGTTGAGGTAAATATAGTAAAAGATTAGTCAGCATTACAGTAAGAGAGGTAGATGAACAGGTAAGGTATTGGCAGAATTCTTACAGGGAGATCCATCTGCATATGCATGATGTCTATAAAGACAAAAAACATCTCTGGACCGAAGTGTTTAATGGCAAAGTTTTATAAACAATTTTGTAGAGAGCCTGCTCCAGGGCTGTCATGGATTTAGAATGAGACATTGGTTAAAGGTAGAGTGCCTGTCTACAAGATCTGAAATTATCAAACTGTTGTCAAACCAGGAAAGATCTCACTAGTCCTATAAGTTAGTAATCAGTTTTGTTTTGACCTTGGTCTGTAAGAACTTTGCCAAGATTTTGTTTGGTAGGTTGGAAACAATCATACAAGGGGTAAGTAATGATAAACAACAAAAGCTTATCAAGTAGAGGATAGGAGAACTAGACCTGGTGAGGTTATGGCTAAATAATGTAGAAATTGGCAAAATTTGGAAGGAAATCACTTGCTACAGTTCTTTTGGATTTCAACAATGATTTTTACTTTATTGAGTGGAAATCGTGGCAGGTGGAGGTGGGGACTGATAGAAAAGGTCTGTTTTCCACCTGGATTTATTAATGTGCATAAACTGTTGTGCAATGGTTATATTGTGGGTATTTGCATGATGGAGTTTTTATACTTTTTGAGCTCTCAAGGGGCACCCGGCAGGGGTGCCCACACTTCCTGCTGTTGTTTATCATGGTTACTAAAGTGTTGACGGAGGGTTTGAGTAAGAGGGGGTGAGAACAGGCTGTCTAAAGGTGCTGCATGATTTACTCACTTCATCTATGTGGTTTGCAAATGATGGGGTACTGTAAGTTAGGAAGCCTAAGGAGACATTTCTCTTAATCTTTGACAAAATTAAATAATTCTCAGGTTTGTAAGGGTTATGTCTGAATGAGCAGAAATTATAGCTCTCCCTGCTTAACAAGATATGTAAGGAGGAGATGACAGTAGTGGGTTTGTGGTCATATATGGGATAGTGAAGGAGAGTTGTTATTTAGATAAGAGAATGTGTAATTTGTTTCATAAGGTGAAACATTATTTATTTTATTTTATTTGTTAGCTTGTTTGCTTGCTTTTTGAATGGCTAGAGAGCCGATCCCAGTGGAACATTTTCAGGCTTAGCTCAGGGAAACAAATGAAATGCAAACAGTAGTACACAAAAAACTATTACACAATAAATCATTTCTATAAAATACATTATGAATAAATTTTATTTATTTATTTTATTTATTTATTTTACATTTGCTGACCGGGATTGTCTGACTGAGCTGAAGAGCCCTTTTTCAGTGGAGGCCTGGGAAGAAAAGCTCCAACATATTATACGATTCTCATTATAAATTAGCATTAAACGGCAATGTTACAGGATTATTACAAGGCATTACGTAGCAATACAATGTTATACAGTGTAAATAATCAGGAGTATAGCATAACTATTTCAACATGCTGGGCGGCGCAGTGGTATGCAGCGGTTAACGTTGTCACCTCACAGCAAGAGGTTCTCTGGTTCGATTCTCGGCTGGGGTACCTTCTGTGTGGAGTTTGCATGTTCTCCCTGTGTTCGCATGGGTTTCCTCCCACATTCCAAAGACATGCATCTGGAGCATTTCTCCCTGGGCCTCCGCTGAAAACAGGCTCTGTGGAACCTAGTCAGACTTTCCCGGTCAACAAATGTTAAATTAAATAAATAATGTATAAAAAGAAACATGTCATTAAGATGACTATAGTTCTTTGGGTAAGTGGTTATAAAAACCAAGTTTTATCATAATGTAGTTGCATGAAGGCAAGACAATTACAATAGAATGTTTCAGTGAGGCAATTTGCTTAATAGATTTTAGAAAACAGTAGAAAGAGTAGTCAAGGAAGATTAGAAAGAGCTAGTGAGAAGAGTGAGTTAAGGGCAGAAAGTACATTAAGGTATGAGAAGTAGGGGATATTTAAGGAGGGAGAGTGCAGTGGCAGGACCAGTGACTTTTAAAGTGCTCTTTGGTGGCTGTCTTAAATTGTTTAGGATGTGTAAGGGTCTGTATTTCTAGTGGGAGCCTATTCCAGGCAATAGTGGTGAGATAGCTGTACATGTTGCATCCAAATTTAGACTTGGGTTTGTAGATTTGTAGTAGGTCTTGGTTAGAGCTTCGGAGAGGTCTGGAGGGAGAATAATGGGAAATGAAAGGGGATAATGCTGGGCAGTGATAAGCACTAAAGATGACAAATAGTAGAGATTCCATTCAAACTGTCCAGACTGTATAACACAGCTATACATTAAAGGGAAGAAAAGAAATATTAATGTCAGACTGTAACATGTGGCATTATAAAAGAATCTAGTGGCTGAAAATGTCTTAATCTTCCTTTTCTTCAAAAGGTACAAGCAGTTAAGATGGAGATACTGCATACATTCTTGTTTTTATTATGTGATTTGCCACAGACTGCCGTTACTAATCAGGTTGAAACAGTGCAGAAGGAGATGATAAATTTTATTTGAAGTCAAAATGCTTGATGTCGAGTAGGAAGATCCTGATGACTCTTAAGGAAAAATTAAGCTTGGGGTCAACCAACGTGAAGTCATAAGCAAAGGCAGTATGGGGTGGTAAGTTATTACCATCAAGACTTAGGTTAAGTCCCATTTTGTTTTTTCTGGACTTCAAAGCTATTAGAGTAACAGAAATGATTACTCTTAAGCAAAAAACTAACGGAAAATATGATGCGAGGTGGTGTGATGACTATGGTTGTTGAAGCACAGGATGAATGGAATTAGGAAGCAGAAGTCAGTATGCTTGTCCAGGCAAATATAGAATAATCTGCATGTCACATATCTGCTGTCAATGCTGGTTGGAAAAGGATCAAGTGTATTGGATAGTGCTTTGGGATTTTAATGGGAAGATTATAAGGAATTATAAACCATTTCGCACGAACCACCTTAGCACAATCACATCTTATCTCAACCCTACTATATGCCTCCTCTATTTACACCAATCTCTCTAAAAGCAATCTTAGGAAACTGACTACATCCTACCATAATATAGCTCGTTTTGCCACAGCATCCCAGTATAGAACCCACCATTGTCTAAACTTAAAACACTTACACTGGTTGGAACTTCCTAACAAACTTATCTATCAACAACTCTTAATAACACATAACATTCTATATCAACCAGCAAAGACACCTGCTCTTAGTAACCTCTTGACCCCCTATAATAACTTGAAACAACTGCGTTCCGCCGAAAAGCTACAAGTCAAAACAACTAGAATTATAAATTCTGCAGGTAACTGCCTTTTCTCTAACTCAGTAGGCAAATTATGGAATAACCTCCCCTCACACATTACCTCTCTAGGCTCCTTTCATCTTTTAAAAACAACTTCTTTTACATCTGAACAACTTCTGGCTCTGCTCTTGTACCAACCCAGACTAATCTACTATCTTTATTCTACTATCATATTTCCTCATTTCAAAACTGCAACCTTTCTCAATGATCACTAATAACTCAATGAATGACTGAAAAAAAAAAAAAAAAAAAATAGCACTATATGTTTTTTATTACTTGATCTAGACTAATATGTATGCATTAGTGCTCTCTGTCTGTGTCACAGGCATTTATTGTAAATGTTTCTTTTCTATAACCTTGCTTTAATCTGAGGAGCTTTTCTCCCCGGGCCTCCACTGAAAATGGAAATTATCCAGCTGGACTAGCCCGGTCAACAAATGTAAAATAAAAAAATAAATAAATAAAATAAATTTCTGCAGAAACTTTGGTGGGAAGAACTCCTTGGTGGATATACCTTTAAAGTTTAGGTTATAATAACTTAATTTGGATTTTGGACATCCTAAGTAGAGAAAGATGGGTGCCAGAGTATCTGGAGGAGTGTGTATACCATCCTATATAAATTAATTGTTCAGGAAGATAAATTATCTTGGGAGAAGTTTAGTGACTGGGAAAGGTAGGCTAATCAACATTATATGTTGGTATAAAGTTAACATCCTGTCCATACTAGCATTTACTTGTTTTAAATCAATATAAGGATAACAACATTAACTGGTAAGGTTGATAAGAAGACATGAGGGGGATCCAATATATGATGGAGATCTTATGCTGTAGGTCTGGAACAAGATATATTGGATTGTAGGTGGGCGATTATAGAACAGCTCTCAGAGATTTTACATGTATGTTTGTGACTCCCATCTATTACATCTGGGAGCAATGAGGTGTCTAAGACATATTTCTGTTGAATAACAGAAGTGTTGACTATAACCTTTGTTATTATTTTTCATTATTGGAAGGGGGTGTTAAGGACTGGATTCAGGGATATTAAATGTAGTTGCTTAAAAATAGGATTTAATTTTGGGAAGGCTATAGCTAATAACTTGGATAAGTATTAGAGTATTTTCTTGTATTTCTTGAATCATTGTGGGGCATGGGGAATATATATTGGTTGTATGATATTCAGTGTTTACAAGAAATTTGAATGTCATGATTTTATAAATAATGTGTAATTCATAATCTTGTTATAAGAATGATCACCTGTATAGTATTGTAATTGTTAAGATGTTCTGATAAACACTAACACCACCATTCACTTTCAGCCTCCATTGACAATATTCCCATAAGAGCTGATCCATTTGTTCGGGATTCAGAAACTTATGTAGACAGTGACCTAACTTTTAACCAACATGTGTCCATTGTTGTAAGAAAGTCCTTCCATATTGTACAACTTACAAACAAAGAAATTGTGTCAAGTTCTAGGGATGCAATTTGTCCCCCTTTACTCAGTCGTCATTAGGCTAGTCAGTGAATATAATGCCCCCTTTGACATGTATCTGTCCAGACACATGCAACAACTAGAACACCAACAGAGATACCTAACTAAAGGGATACAAGTCCTAAACAACATGTCCTACATAGACTGACTAAAAGCTTTATTGTAAGATTATGCTCAACAGGGTTTTAAGGTTCAAAGTAATTTTGTTACAAATATGTAACATAAATAAGGTATAAAATAAAGCAGAAACAGAGTTTAGTAATATGTGATCAGCATCCATACTAAATGACTCTGACTTGGAAAATAAGGAATCTGCTGAATGGACATTTTTTCCTTAAAAACAGGATGTATGCAAGAGCAAAATGAAAAATCTGTTTTTAAAGAACACTGTGACAATGTGTTTCCTTTCTGCATATAAAAAGAATGGACACAATATATTTCCTTAAAAAACATATTTTCTGCATATAAAAAGAATGGACAACAGGACATGTTTATGACACTGTTACAATGTGTTTCCTTAAAAAAACATGTTTTTCTGCATTTGGCACAAGAACAGATGTTCTTATACAAAGATACAAATAGAATACTAAAGACAAAATACAGGATATTCACATTGTCAGAAAAGCTGAAAAATAATATTATTAAGTCAGCATTTGTGTCAGCATCTGCAACAATTAGTATTGTTTCTACAGGATGGGCAGTTCTCGAAAATAGAATACCAAGAGGAAATGTATATGTGTGTGCATGACTAAAATTATATATAAAGATCTGTATTAATCCAGTTATGTTAGGGATATTGGTAGGGACACATTTGTCCAGAGGTAAATGTTATATCTCTCACATCATCTGTACTATTTGAGAAGTAAAGTGGAACAGTACTTTAAGCTGCAATGTTAGTCCATCTGGTTTATTATAAAAAGTTATTTGTTACTGCTCTAAGTTGATGCTGCAAAGTATATTCTCTCATCAGTGTATATTCTGCAAGTTTCTGTATGCAAACATAACCAGACTTTGATTTCAGCAGAATCCAGCCAGCAAGACTGAGTGTCTTAAGAAGACTTCAAATCCATCACAGTAAGCATCACCATATAATTTTTCAATGGCCAGCTAGCCTACATTTGAACCTAAAATCTGCATTAAAACACATGGGGAGTGATGGTTAGCCCTGCAGAGGCTCACTTCAGTCAAATTGAGTAGCTAACATTTGTACGTATGTGTAAATCCTAAACAGAAGTATTCCAGTTTATGCAGCTTGCAGTAGTAAAGTTTTTTAGACGTCTACATCCAGAGTGAGACTGAAGTTCAAGTCGCAATGCCATAAATTCTCCAAGAAAAGGTGGATATCTACTTTGTACAGCAGTCCGCTGCCTGTTGTACTTTACCAGCTTCTCAAGTGACTCTGAAAACTTTCCAACCATCAGCAACAACAGCCTGATCACCTGTTTTCTTGCTAACTGGTAAAACGTTTTTTCTGTGTCACATTTTTAGTATGAATGTTATTAGACAGTTTGCATATTATTAGACAGTTTGGATGTTATTAGACAGTATGGATATTATTAGACATAATTTGTTTAGGAATAAACCAAGCTTTAGTAAATTGCAATGTTGGTATACACAGCACATTAGTAAATGTAAAACCTTATTAGAGCAGGTTGATAGTAAGGCATTATGCAAATGTATTACAATATTTGACTGGTATCTCAAAGAAAATCATGTGGGGTATGACAAATGTTTATTGTGTGATTCAACAAAAACTGCATTTTGTGTATTATGCCATAAAAAAGTATTGCATCATATTGCTAAAAAATAGACAGTGAAGACAGATCTGTTCATGATACAGAATTAACTAAGGGTAAAGTGTTTTTATTATATTCAGATGTTGAACAGTTATGTCCTGTCACCACATGTGAGTCAAATCAGTTACTGACAAGACAGGACCTCTTGTACATTTTGTTACAAAAGAATGTAATAAACTTTTAAAAGACAGATACAATCAGTTCAGGAAGCTTAGACATGTTATAGATACATATTTTCAAAAGTGCATAGGAGTTTTAGATTCAGCAGAACAGGTTACTGAAAAATATCAGAAAGACCATGCAACATTACAGGAAACTCTTCAACAGCAGTTGCAGGATAAAAGAATTAAATTAGCTGAACTGACAGAGACTGGGAACTTCCTGCATATACAACTAATCTGTGCAAAAGAAATATATTTTATAATATGTTTGTGTTTTGAAAATGGTTAAGCATACATGCTAAGATCTGATGTATGGACAAATCATTCTTAATTGTTTTACTTTCATTCAGTTAAAGCAAAACATTTATCAGTAGTACAGTAAAATAGACCATATAACTGCTATTCTAATAGCATGGTCAAAAGGTACACAACAGTTTTAGTGTATAAAAATGAAATATAAATAGTTACATGAAATAGTTCTAGTGCATAAAATTAAATGAAAAGAGTTAATAACAGTAAAGATATAAAGTCACAAGACTGACATGCATGTTTTTTTCTTTTCATCTAGAGTACATTTGTTTACAATGCACAAAAGCAAAAGGCAGACAATGGCAAATAAAAATAATGTAAATATAAATGTGTTAGTTAAGCTAATATCTATTTTGTTTTTTACAATTTTTATATAATTGTATAGTAACACCACACCAAACAGTTAAAGTGCTGAATTTTAAAAAGAAATAAAATCACAGATGGTATTAGTCAAAAAGTCTTTGTAAAATGAATGGCAGAGTAGTTAAATAAATAAAAAAATACTGAAATCCATGTAAGCTAATTGCAAAATAATGTCTATTTATGTAGTATAAATGCATAGTTATGCAAATCACAAATACTTATTATATTTCTACTATTAATATATAATTAAAGGAAAAATGCTAAAAAGGTTAACTGAAATGTGAGCTCAGACCTTCCTAGGCTAGATGAATAGTTACAGGAAATGTTGGAAAGATAAGATAAACAAAACTGATTGCCAGACAAGTAGCTTGATTTTTTCTAAAGCATTATTGTTATTAAAACATAATTATTAAAATGTTTACATGCAACACTATTTAGTAATTCTAATAAAATGTTACATTTGTGCATAGATGTCACTTATAATCTGTTTGCAAGTAAATGTTAAAAGAAAAAAAAAACCTCAGTTGCATCAAGCACAGCCAGCAAATGGGCTATAGTATACATACAGTCCAAATCAATTGTGCAGGAGGGTGTAAATGCCTACTAGTGGTAATAAACAGCAAAAGCTTTATAAAAATGCTCAAATCAGAAAGGGGTCTATAGTCTAATAACCTAATGAAGCAAATAAACAATACTGCAGTATACTACAGGGGGAGGGGCACTCTCTCAGTTTTACACTGACTGTATAAGCAGTACTGCACAAGAGCCTAAAATAAAACTACAGGAAGAAATATCTAATTTCTTCTTGACAATACTCTTTTAGGGGGGGAGGGAAAACAGGTGTTGGTGTATTAGAAATAATGGTAAACTGGATTAAACCTGACAGGATAAGATATTTTACAAGTTGTTGATAGCTATCATAATGGTTATTACTGTATTGTTTAGTATTAAATTGTATTTACAACCTGCTAAACTGTAAAGCTATACAAGAGATAGTTCAAAAAACAAGAGATGGCTTAAAATTGCTTTATTACAGCTATACAAGAGTAAAGATATGTAAAAAATTGAACAAGACTGGTCACTATTCACTATTTTAATATGTTTTCAGCAAAACAATGTTGGTATAAAAGAGCATGAATGTTTCTAATTGCTGAGTATGTAGTTTAAAATAACAGGACATATGCCTCTGGTGCCAATTCCACTAAATATTTCTAAAGAGACAAACATTTTCCAAGATTTTGCTTAATTTTAATGTTATTAAATTTGTAAGATTAGACTAAATGTACTTTATAGTCTTTATATGTACAAATGCAGAAGAATTCAGTACAAATTATAGTCTTTGCATGTACAAATGCAGAAGAATTCAGTACAAATGAAATTAATGTCTAGTAATGAATATGTGTGAAAAACCATGTTTTAAAAAAAATGGGTCCAGGATACCTACTAGATTGAAATGCATATATAGCAAACAGTCTGTGTAAATACATACTGTACAGGATACATTGCAATAAATTCAAAAGTAATTTGTCAAGTTGTAATATCACTGGTTTTACCCCAGTTAGAGGAAATTATATTAAAATATTGTACTCATACAGCTAATGGACTAATATATACATAACATTCTTTAGTGTATAAATCATGTTTTTTTTAATCGTCAAGTATTAAATATACTGAAATAATTACATTCAAATATCTAAGCCCAGTTCAGTACTTTATGTTCACTTCACTGTCAACCAAGATGTTAATCGGCAGTTCAGAGACATGACCACAATGTGATGGTTAAAATGACATTGAAACTGTATATTTTCAGCAGTGTATAAATGCTTGCAGTAGCACATAGTTCTTGTCTCTTATAGTTAATTCAACAGTGGCAAAGAGTTAATGGAACAGTTCTAAGTCATAAATTAAATTTTGTAATTGCAAAAGAATAAATTAATCAAGTTAAGAAATAAAATTAAAGCAGACACAGCCCATAATTGATTAAATATTTTCACAGAATGGTCTGCAAAAGAAAAAGTTGTTAAATACATTCAGCTTTGGTAGTAATACTTTTATAATATTGTATTAACTGTGTAAAATTGCATTTTGACTTGTATCAAAAGAAGATTAAATGTTTTGTTTCTTAATGTGTTTTCTATATAATGTGATCAAAAATACATATCAGTATAAAGTGTTTTGAGTACATTAAAATAAAAAGAGGGAATTGTTAGATTATGCTCAACAGGGATTTAAGGTTGAAAGTAATTCTGTTACAAATATGTAACATAAATAAGGTATAAAATAAAGCTTGCTTAAATGCAGAAACAGAGTTTAGTAATATGTGATCAACATCCATACTAAATGACTGTGACTTGGAAAATAAGGAATCTGCTGAATGGACATTTTTTCCTTAAAAACAGGATATATGCAAGTGCAAAAATGCAAAATCTGCTTTTAAAGAACCCTGTGACAATCCTTTCTGCATATAAAAAGAATGGACACAATATATTTCCTTAAAAAACATGTTTTCTGCATATAAAAACAATGGACAACAGGACATGTTTATGACACTGTTTCAATGTGTTTCCTTAAAAAACATGTTTTTCTGCATTTGGCACAAAAACAGATGTTCTTATACAAAGATACAAATAGAATGCTAAAGTCAAAGACAGGATGTTCACACTGTCAGAAAAGCTGAAAAATAATATTATCAAGTCAGCATTTGTGTCAGCATCTACAACAATTATTATAGTTTCTACAGGATGAGCAATTCTCCAAAATAGAATACCAAGAGGAAATGTATATGTGTGCATGACTAAAACTGTATATAAAGATCTGTATTAAGCCAGTTATGTTAGGGGTATTGGTAGGGACACATTTGTCCCGAGGTAAATGTTATATCTCTCACATCATCTATACTATATGAGAAGTAAAGTGGAACAGTACCTTAAGCTGCAATGTTAGTCTGTCTGGTTTATTATAAAATTATATTTGTTACTGCTCTAAGTTGATGCTGCAAAGTATATTCTCTCATCGGTGTATATTCTGCAAGTTTCTGTATGCAACAGACTGTGAATGCAAACATAACCAGACTTTGATTTCAGAAGAATCCAGCCAGCAAGACTGAGTGTCTTAAGAAGAGTTCAAATCCATCACAATAAGCAGCACCATTTACTTGGTTTATATTAATATAAGGATAACAGCATTAACTGGTAAGGTTGATAGGAAGACATTATGGGAGGTCCAGTATATGCTGGAGATCTTATGCTGCAGGTCTGGAACAAGATATATTGGATTGTAGGTGGGTGATTATAGAACAGCTCTCAGAGATTTTACATGTATGTTTGTGACTCCCATGTGTTACATCTGGGAGCAATGTGGTGTCTAAGACATATTTCTGTTGAATAACAGAAGTGGTGACTATAACCTTTGTTATTATGTTTCATTATTGGAAGGGGTGTTAAGGACTGGATTCAGGGATATTAAATGTACTTGCTTAAAAATAGGATTTAATTTTGGGAAGGCTATAGCTAATGACTTAGATAAGTATTAGAGTATATGCTTGTATTTCTTGAATCATTGTGGGATATGGGGAATATATATTGGTTGTATGATATTCACTGTTTACAAGAAATTTGAATGTCATGATTTTATAAATAATGTGTAATTCATAATGTTGTTAAAAGAATGATCACCTGTATAGTTTTGTAATTGTTAAGATGTTCTGATAAACACTAACACCACCATTCACTTTCAGCCTCCATTGACAATATGCCCCTAAGAGCTGACCCATTTGTTCGGGATTCAGAAACTTATGTAGACAGTAACCTAACTTTTGACCAACATGTGTCCATTGTTGTAAGAAAGTCCTTCTATATTGTACAACTTACAAACAAAGAAATTGTGTCTAGTTCTAGGGATGCAATTGTCCCCCTTTAGTCAGTCATCATTAGGCCAGTCATTGAATATAATGCCCCCTTTGACATGTATCTGGCCAGACACATGCAACAACTAGAACACCCACAGAGATACCTAGCTAAAGGGATACAAGTCCTAAACAACATGTCTTGCATAGACTGACTCAAAGTTTTATCACTATACTTGTTATCCTACAGACTGCTAAGAGGTGACATGTGTCTGGCATGCAAAGCATTTTTCCGACCCAATACTTATAGATTTACTGCACATCGGCAAGTCAAATGGCATCAGAAATGATCAGTTGAGGGATCTAAACCTTCTGTAACATTAATAGAATGGTTTGGAGGTACAGGTATATCTCACAGAGGATACCTTTGCTCTTAAACAAACTCCCCATTGACATAAAATAAAGTTCACTCCTGTCAATACTCAAGCTCAACTTGGATCTATGGATGGGAAACATAAATCTAACCCCATGAATGCCCCCTGTACTACTAATAGACAGAAGCAACTCCTAAATGCTTTATTCCATGCATAGGTCTCCTCAAATTATCTATGGTATGGTCCCAGCAATTCTCATTAGGAGTAATATATAACGTTCGACCATGAGATGGGTAATGCCAATCTATAACCAAATGTGATAGGTTATTGTGAGTGTAAAAAGGGAAATTGGCATTTTGAGCACAAAAAGAGAAACTGGCTAGGCTTAAAATGACTCACCAGGGCAAGTAGCTTTGCACTTACCTATGGACCTATAACGTTTATGAATGTCTAAAATAAATTGCTCTTCAAACTGCTCCATTAGGGCATTCCCCCCACCCTAGACTTATTTGAAATTACTCTTATTATAACCTCAGGAACCATTCCAGCTGAGGCTCAGTACTCTAACCATCCAAAACAGAACTCCAATGCTTCAATCACAATTTTTCTGTTCTTGCACCCAAACTATACCAGTCCATCCCTCCAAACCTAATGGATATTTCCAAATACAAAAAATTCAAGCCCCAATTAAACCATTTCTTTTTTGAGCAAAGTGGATGTAAGTGCCTTAAAATTAGTCACACTATCTAACCAATACTCTAACACTGACTGTTGCTCTTAGGTAACTCCTCTTTCTCTTCACTCTAACCAATAATTAAATCAGAATGTAAATATGCAAATACTGTTGCTACTTTAGCTTAATTAATTTCCAAAGGCTTGTTTTTGTTTTTGCGCAAAGTCTTTGTAAATAGTTCCTTAGCTTAGTTTGTTTTCAACAGCCTCTTTTTTTGTTTTTGTACAAAGTCTTTGTAAATAGTTCCACAAGTGTATTGTACTTCATCACAGCAGTGACTTGCTTAGTTTCATTTAAAAATAAATTCCAACTTTTCAATTCTTGTTGAGCCTGCACAGCTACCATATAGTTACTATATCCATACTGTATACCATAAATGCCTAATGCCTACTATTTTCTTTTGTTGTTTACAACCTAGGCTGAGGCTACATCAGGGCACTTTTGATGACTGCTCTATCCTCAGAAAAAAGAAAACAGAAGGAAGGAAGAACGAAAGAAAGAAAAAGAAAGAAAGAAAAATCATGATCATAGTCAATAAAGAAATATCATACTCATAGTCAATAGTCTTGTGAGCTTGGTTATGGGTGTGTGTGTGTGTGTGTGTGTGTGTGTGTGTGTGTGTGTGTGTGTGTGTGTGTGTGTGTGCGTGCATGCGTGTGTGTGTGTGTGTGTGTGTGTGTGTGTGTGTGTTTGTGTGTGTGTGTGTGTGTGCGTGTGTGTGTGTGTGTGTGTGTGTGCCTCTGTGTCTGTGTCTGAATGTCTGCCTTAGGTTGCCACTTTCCGGGGCCCATATTTGTTCCTTGGATACTGACTAGTAAAATTCTGCTAAGGACATGATGTATTGGTTTAACAATAAGGATATAGATCTGAATTTTTAAATTTTAAAGATCAGGTTGATTCTATACCACATACAGCCTTGGTGATGAATGGTATCAATAAGGCACCTAGTTTTGATAAAGTCAGATTTGGTAATATTTATGCAAAAAAATGTGAACCTTATTTCTAAGGTGATACTGAAATAATGGCCAATCTTGAGCAAGCAATAATATCCAACAAGATGTATCTTATTGTGGAAATAATGCATGCCCAGGTATGTTCTGAGGCCCAACACCACAGATGGATGGCCTCTAAAATTCTGGTAGGGCATTATTTCCACAATAACAGACAGCTTGGGGGTATTAATAATGCCCTTATATAATGGCCTATCTGTTATACCACTCTGTATACTTTTTTCTTACTGCATCATTTTTTTATATTTTTTATATGAAATAGGTCTTCCACCTAATGTTTCAAACTTGCTGTTGTATACATACACATATATATATATATATATATATATATATATATATATATATATATATATATATATTTGCTGTTGGAGGAAGTATTTCATATCTATGTAAAATATAAGCTATGTAATTATTTAATATCTAAACATACACATACACACATTCAGAAGCACAGAGTGACTGACAGACTCACAAACATATACACAGAAACACACACACACCTTCAGAAACACAGGTAGAGAAACTCATACACATTTACACAGACAAACATACCTACACATGAACATATAACACTTAGAGCCACTTTGTTATGTCAACACATCCTTACATGTCTCCTTGTGAACAAATGAATGAAAAAAATATAGAATGCAGTGTAATGCAACTCACCCTTTGCTGTCCCTGATTATACATCTCAAGGTTCATTATGAGAAACATTCATCATTTTGAGTCTTGGAAAGAACATGATCCTCTCTGTTCTACATTGAAAGGGCATGTCACACACTCAGTGTTAAGATTTTATAAAGTGATACCCATGGTATCACTGACTCATAAATTCTTCACATTAACTGTTTATAAGTATGAATTTTAACTGTAATGTAAGGTTTGTAGTTGAATTTATTTGCTTACCGGAGTAGTGCACTGACATCAATGGACCTTTTGCAGATACAGCCTGTGTGAATACAATCACATAAGAAATTAATAAAACATATTTACAGCTAAACGGATATGCTAAACATTTATACATATTTACAGATGCAAGAATATACTACAACATTTAGTTTGAGAAGCAGTTTACAATGTCAAAACATGGATGGAAAAATGGAATTATGCTTAGTAGAGCTTTATAGATAAGATATAGCCATGACAACTGAGATGGCTTATGCTACAAGGAGAGAAGCATATTATAACGAAAGGTATGAAGCTAGAGCCAAAAGAGAATAGTAGCAGGAAAAGATACCACAGGGATACAAATCCCAGGGATTCATGAAGCTTGTGCCAGGCGCATGCATAGCGTAGGTGTTATAATGCCAAATATGGCCATCGAGCGATTCAGGTACGATCCAATTCCACGTGCACTACTGGCGTACGCCAGATCTGTGCAGCCCTCGGCGTAGGTATGCTAATCACCCCATGTGCAGTGTTGCATCATGCAAATGAAGGCATATAGCGATTCATGAAGTGGTGCAGGCGTAGCGTAAGCCCACGGAAATGTAAACCAAAAAACACGGTTTACATTTTCCCAAACAGAACATTGGAGCTATGGAAGAGGGCCAGACCCAGGTATCACAACGTTAACATATGCCAATGGCGAAATACACAGCCAATGGCATAAGAATAGATGCACAACACGTAAATAACATTTAATGTCATGTCCACAGTAACGCACAGCACAACTGCAGGGCATGTGCGCGGAAGCTGTAACATAAAGAAATAATATAAAAATGTCATAAAATCGCAACGTAATGGAAATCAGGTTTACAGCATAATACACAATAGTAGGCATGGAACACCACAACCAAGGTGCAAGGGTTGCTAAGGGCTTGCGATAGTGTTTGGTGCGGTAACTATGAATTAGTAGTCAATGCCATGCTAATGAGGCAGATAATACTGAATCGCAAATGTCCCGCCGGATGAAGGTTGTACCATACGGTGCAGCGGTATAACACCGAGGAGTGGCTCAGAGGAGATACATGACATCAGCAGAGGGGTGTGCCACCGTAGCAGTAAGCACATTGGAGCATTGCAAATCTGGTCTGTCCGTTGCTAAGCAAAGTTGCAGGACAGGGGTGGGGAGGAATCGTTTAGCTAAGAGCACACATGGTGCCCAAAAGCGCATGTGTACGAGGATGAAAACATGCCCGAAACCCAGTAATCAGACGCACGCGCCGCAAACAATAACAGAAACAGGAAGGTCAGGGGAAGAAAAGAAGGAAATGCGGAAGTAGGGTAATTGGAGTACTAATGAGCAATCAACACCAATCAACCCACGAAGGCCAAACGAAGGCAGCTGACAAGTCTGCTTGCAGAAACCTGCAAAACAGGATAGAGGAGGCATTTGAATGCAAAGAAAGGAGGGGAGGTATTGGATTGCAAAGATAGGAGACTTGACATAGCAGAGCAAAGCAAACCGACAGCAGACCGGCAGTAGCACACATAACGCAAGATACGCCAGGTCCAGGAAAGTACAAATGAAAGTAGGTTGCAGGATGCACACCAGAAAATGGTAGGTGCAACGTGCAGAAATGTAAAGGGAATGTCAAGAGGTAATCCACTGCAGCCAAATATAATTCAACACCAAAGGCACCACAATAGTAGTTCTGGCAGTAAAACACATAAGATAACCTGTAGCTACGATCGTACATACACACCCTATGACATCATCGGTGTTCACAGCACAATAGTATAAAGTGTGAAAGCACCCAACACACACCTGTGTATTCCCAAACACCACACCATAGGTGTAAACACACAGGGAACTTTTAAAATGTACATGTTGGGAGCTGCCATAGCTGTGATTCATCAGCATGTGTTAGAGACTGACGGTGTTGTGGAGGATGATGCCGACAATCACCGCAGGTCCCGGAGGAGGAGAAGATTGTTCAGACCAAGGGTAACCTACCAAGGGCTACATGATCTGGAGATACTAGAGCGTTACAGGGTGGACAAGGACATCTTACAGCAAATAGTGGAGCTGTGCCGGCCACGCCTGAGAACCAGAAACAACAGAGGGGAACCCATCCCAGTGGACACGAAGGTATGTGTAAGCCTGTGAATACTGGCCACAGGTACCTTTCAAAGGCCAACTGGAGATATAATGGGTATCTCACAGGCATCAGCATCCAGGGTACTACACCAGTTCCTGGATGCCATGTTACCACATGCCAATGAGCAGATATACTTCCCCAGAACTCAGGAGGAGTTGGCCAGCAATATGCGCCACTTCCACCATGTGGCACAATACCCGGAGGTACTTGATGTGATAGACTGCACGCACATACAAATCAAGTCACCACCCGGTGAGCAGGGTAGGCGCTACATAAACCACAAGGGATTCCACTCCATCAACTGCCAGGTTGTGTGCAATGCCCAGGGCATTATCATGGATGTGTGTGCTGGCAGCCCTGGAAGCTACCATGACTCCCATATCTGGCATGCCTCACAGCTGTATCAGGTATTTGTCAGGGGGGACATCCCACATGGCCATCTCGTGGGGGATGCTGGCTATGCACTGGAGCCATGGATGATGACTCTCATCAGAAATGCACACACACCCATGCAAGAACGCCATAATGAGGCGCACGCACAAACCAGAATCAGCGTGTGTTCTGGATGCTGAAATCACAGTTCTGGTGCTTGGATACATCTGGTGGAGCCTTGCAATACTCTCCAGGCACGTGTGCCCACATTGTCATAGCATGTGCCATGCTACATAATATGATCCTGCAGAAGCAGCTGCAGCAGGGACAAAATGGTGAAGGCCCTCATAGCCCACCATAATTGCCAAGGCCATTAGAGGCACAGAGGGATTCAGACCATGAGCACACTGTGCCAGCCCCAGTAGGCAGATGGAGGCATGCCCAATATGCCTACGCCTTGGCAAAGAAGGAACGTATAGCACATACTCTGACAGTGTAGGCCCCTACAGACTGACACCTCTCCACCTGCACACACAGTAAAATGGATGGCATACAAACATGACCACCTGTAAATTGTAATGTATAGGTGCCTACATAGGCAGCCCTCAAACATTGTAAACACAACAGCCAGTGGAACACGGAATGCCAACACCTGAACAGTACATGAGTCTTACAACATATGGTGGTGCTGTGTGCCTGTCATGTTCCCCGCCAGATATATATATATATATATATATATATATATATATATATATATATATATATATATATATATATATATAAATACATATATATAATACAGATAGAAAGGGCAATAGATGGATATATGGTGATATAGATGGATTCAGCGATATCTGCAAATATAATAGATAGTTCAATGACATTCATAACATCTTGGAGGTACAAATAAATAGGATACCGCCAACCATGGAATGTGTAACCACGAGGCTGAAAGACCAATAGAACACAGTACCGGAACAGTACATCCGCGAGTAATAGTATGATGATATGAAGGGACAGTTAGTCACCGCTGCCGGTGTCGCGGTCCACATAGGTACTGTGTTCAACTGTGTCTGTGAGTGTCGTAGTCTGTGTAAGTGTGCATTGAGGGTGCCATGTGCATCTCTGTGTGACTGTAATGTGTGTGTGTGTCCGCAACATGTGTTTATTAGTGCCAAGTCAGAGGCAGATCAGTACGGTAGGTGTGGGTATAGCTAGCCATAGGCATACGGTTACTACCTGTCCCACAGTAGGAGGGACAGCCCCACCCTGGGCAGGTGTGTCCTGACATAAAACAGTACAAAGGGCAAATGTCCGAGATGGTAGGACATAAATATGTCCCATATATAATGTAACAGTCGTATTTAATAGTTATGCCTGTATGTAAGAAACTTAAATGTTACATGCAATATGATAAGTAGCCAAAGTCACACAACAATAGGTATGTAGTGAGGATAAAAGTATGTGCTAACCTGTGTACTGACCGTGGCTACGTGTTAGCCTGTAAACACCGCTTTGTGTCCCGCAAGTGTCCAACAATGACCATATGAAAAGGTGGCAACCCATGGCAAACAGGCTTTTTTAACAACACAACCACAATGACTGCAAATATCTGGGACAGAAATACAAGGAATAGCTGTCACTTACACATATCGCTTGATATATCGCTGCAATTACGGAGGTATACAAGTAGCAAGCTCACCTGCAGACGATATAGAAACCAATTAACAATGGCCCAACGTACAATCCCGTAACATAAGTCTACTAACTGTTAGCTCTCTAATTAGGGATGGAGCCCACACACATATATACGGATTATGCAGAAATGCAAGGCCCACAAACCTGTATATGTTACGTACAACCACCAACATCCCCCACACTAGAAACTAAAGCAATACAGTCAGTCAATTACATCTGCAGAACCCTCAACATACCGTGTGAGAGACACAATTAAAGGCGTCATGCCAAATTGCAGGCGTTGTATAATGGAACAAACAGCCATGTTACAGGTTTTGATTGCAATACTCCGTTATCAGACGTTGGGATGACAGGTACACCCACATGTTGAACCAAATACTCTACCTGTCACACACAATCCACGGGGGACATGAATCCAAACTATACTTGTCTCCATGCATAGCAGTTGCAGTTACACATAACAAAACACAATACAGACCGTCTCCCCGAAGGTAGGGCAAATAGGCAACGCCCAAGTGGAGAATCCAATTATACCCCACTGTCGCCGCATAATTGGCGAATGGAGTAGCTGCACAGCTGATATGCAAGTAATTAGTCACTCAGGAGCACCAATTGGCGGGATGAATCCACATGTTTCAGGTATCGACATATATAAGGATGACTTGCCAGACATTCAAATCGTATGCTCATACCGAATACCAGTTGAAACACTGTGAGAGAGATAGAAACGAAACTCCGTAACGACAACAAGGTATGTAGAATGCGCAATATGTAAGGTTATGTATAGCATGATCTGTATTAATTAGTTTTACTGTATGTATAGCCTGGTTTGCATTAATTAAACGTGTCCACAATGCATAAAGTGGGGAAAGATATTTATGTAGTGATGTCTTGTTGAGCATACTAATGCTTGTAGAAACTGTGCGTCCAGCAGTGGGACACAAGGTACACAGCACAGACACCTCAAGGGATGCTACATGAGGGTGTTAAACGGAACAATGCCGTACAACCCGCAGTCAGTGGTAGGGTATGTCCAACAAGGACGTGCCATAGCAGGGGATAGTATATGTTGATATACTGTCACAGCTCGCATGTGTATGGGCATATAACGTTAATGACATATGTAAGGTGGTCCCACTGTGCAAGTATGCTTTGCATTATGGGATACTATGTGAAAAATGTGTAATGTATAGTATTATAGGTAGATATGACAGATAGTTTACACAGCATAACAGGCATATCATGCATACCACAGGTATCGTCTATTGGTATGTACAATAACAGGATACATATGGCCTGTAGGTATGGGACATAGTAATAGCATGATAGCTAATCTAAATGGAAGGGCTACCAAGTAAACATGCACAAAGGACATGTAATAGCTTCACAGGTGCATAGTGGGGTACTATGCAGTCTGGCAAGTCCAAGTGTAAGCACAACTACAGTGTTCACACTAATGGCACCTCTCTAGGGTAGTGTCCTGTGAACAGCAGAGCCAGGTGTCACCTGCACCTCTGCACAGTACAGCCACTGCAGTGATCCCAGGCCTACATTTGTCTCCCAACCACCAAGGGAGGTATCACATGAACAGTGCTACTGAGTGTCCCTGCGTGATGTACATAGGACTTATGTTCCACAGCATGGTGAGTGTCCGGTTTGGGAATGTAACCCAAAAGCACATCACACTCATTGTGGCATGTGTGCACATATCCATGAGCATGTTGCTCACAGTGGCCTCTGCTTATGTCGCGTATGAGGAGTATATCCATCAATAATGTTGTGGACATGGGCCCTGTCTGATCAGCAGAGGTCACCCCTGAGTACGTAGTATGCAAATGTGTACAGATGTGGTGTCCGTAGTGCAGCCGCATATTTAAACTGTCGGAGCTCAGTAAACGTCATGGCGTGTTAATGTTGTGGCATGTAAAGCTGTAGCTGTTGTGTAAGGTACACCCTAAATGGGGTGGTGTACCCTGGAATGTGTGTAGATGTCTTGAGTTCAGAGGTACAATGGGTGCCTATGTACCAGCTACACACCCAGTACAGATAGGTGTGGCCACGTAGAAGGATATCCACGCCACTGAGGCAATAAGGTAACCACAGGAGTGGGTGCGACATATGTGTGTACTGCAAACATGTACAATGTGATATGTATGTAGGGGACTACCATCCATGTGATAGTCAGTGGGTGAATGGTGTAATGCAAAGGTGATGTGCATGCACCTTGTGTCATGCAGCTTGATGCCATGATAGTCATATTATGTATCTGTCACAGTGACACCCGTATGGTTGGAGTCAGTATCAGCTGGTGGAGCAATCATGGTGCTTGGTATGTAGGAGTTTGAAAGCTAGGCAGGGAAAGTCCCCTGTGCTAGCCTGTTCCACAGGGAAGCATATACTGAAAATGAGGAGCCCTATGACTGAGGACCATGGTATGCCAAATGTACCTGACATGTAGTAGGTACTATGGTATGCTGGCCTCACTGTGTGTCCTGTCCATGAGCCACATAGCATAACATCCTGAGACACAGGGTACAATGTGCAGGTGGATGTGTATGTTGTCAATACCAGAATGGGGAACGGTGCTGAAAGGCAATGAGAGGACAATGTAAGATGTGTGGACTCCCATACCATCAGCAACTGCCCTGGTAACTGTATGAAAGGAGTCCACCATGTGTAGGGGCCATGCTCTGGCCTTAACAAGCCCAACCCGGGTGGCAGCAAAGGACAGGAGCCCAACAATGTCTCTGTGAATGACGTCCTTGATGATGCGCCCCATAGCCATGCAGAACAGTCCAGTCAGGTGTGTAAGACTATAGTCCCACTCGTGCAATGAGGTGCCACCTGTGTGTAGTGTGAGAAATGCTGCTGTGTGCCATTCAGGGGCTACAATGTCTGAAACAAGGCTATTACTGAATATGGTGGCCTAGTGGGGAGACATGTAATTCAGAGGTTGGTGGACATCACAGCCTGGGACGTTGGAAGGTGACATGGGGACAGTGTCCCAGGACATATAGAGTGTAGGTCAGTACTGTGTAGGTGTGACCACAGGGACACCACAATGTTCATGTATGGATTGTGGACCTGTAGTGAGTGAGAGGGTGTAATGTCAGCATTGAATCCATCCTCCAGCATGTTGCCAACAACACCTGGGTCTGCAATGCTCCTGAGTGACTGTTGTATGTAACAGCAGATGTGGGTGTTGACATCGACTACTGACATACCACCATAATGCCTGGTGGTACACCCCAGAATGTGTGGCAGTCATGTTTACGTAGCTGGTCTTGGAGTATGTGATGCGGGACCCTGTGGCTCCACCACGGCTGACCAGTGAGCCACCCCACACATGGGAATGTACACCACTGTGAAACAGCCTACACCTGTTGTTGTACATCATATGTCCATGGAACATGACCACCAGAGTGGCGTCTGTTATCTGGTGTGTACCATCATGGCTCTGTGTGGAATTGCATGATCCATGCAGTTGTGTACATGCTAATGAAGTGCACTGGGGTATGTGTCAGCATTTGTATGTGTCAGCATTTGTATGTGCATTGTCCATCTGCACGGGTGTCATGATGTTAACAACCGCTGTCAGCAGACATCTGTAGTAGGTGTTGTAGTACACATGTACTGTGTATGCTGTGATGGGTATGTTGCCGGGATATGGCTAACAAGGTCGATTAGCATATGTTCGGAATCCACCAATGAGGGGATAACCCCAGGTGTGTAACACCAGTCACATGGTGGTAGTGTTCATGCCAAGGGTAATGTAGGTCTTGGAGGTGGTGTGTATGGGTTGATCCAGCAGAGCGGAGGGTATGACTCATGGATGTGTTGGTACATGAGTGGCTATCCCAGTGAAGTATGGGGTAGTGCCAGTCACACATCAGTAGTAGCTGTCTGAGGCCCACTGTCCACTATACCAACATAGAAGGTATGTTACCCGTGGGGTATGATGTTGACTCTGTCACTTGTTACAATGTGTATAGCAGTCCCGGACACAGTTATTTGCACGTGGAGCACCTCTGATGCATTGTGCTAAGTAACTTGCCAGGATGTGTGCAAAACATAGTGGGATATGGGAACCCCTCAGCTGTGGGTGTGCCGGTCCAGGTATGTGCCTGAAAGATATGGTCTGTCTATAACCTGTCATTGCAGGTGTGCTCTGCAGAGCCTAGAGGCAGGACCCAGTCACTGCAGAGATGTTTGAGTGGTGCATTATAAGATGTGCCTTGCCTGCGTGCGTCACAGAGGAAGATGCAAGCATTGTGTCACATGACCCCATGTCGTGCCTGCCAGTTACCACCCTGCCTGTGACAGTTATTGGAAACTGTGCAAGACAGGCAGTATAGAAGCAGCAAGAGCTTACATGTGAGCTGTACTCCCAGGGCTGACAGGTGCAAGTCATCTGTGCCCATGCATTGTGTTTGACCAGGACAGTCATAGCGGACAGATACCACATGCCTGTGGAATGACAATAGGAGCATAGGCAACTGTTGAAGTGACACAATCGGTCATTGTACAGTGGTATTGTGTCTGGATGAATGCAAAATGCTCCCGAGGGCTAGGCCCACACCCTCAGGGCTATAAGACTGGTGAGCTATTGCATGTCCCTGCACACGTAGTCTGTGAAGTGGCATCACAGGGCAGTCACACTAACATGGAGAATGACAGTCACATCGTACCTGGTGAGGTGTGGCATGGGTGCATAGGTTATGTTGCAGAAGCAGTTACCCGACAGCAAGATGTAAGTGACTAACGCCTTGTGTAGCCTGCTGTGTGGAAATGCAGTGTGACTCCCTACAGAGTCAGCTATGACTGGTGTGTTGTGAATGTTATAACTCACTATTGGCTGTATGTGATGGGCACACATGAGTCTGTGGGCTATAAGCTGGTGATGTTGTCTTCCATGATGGAGGCTACCTCTGGTGCCTACAGTGAGTATGGAGACGTACTACACAAGTTGTCCTCATAGATGTGGCCAGTGGTGTAGATCATGTGAGACTATGTGATGGGTGGGGTGTGTTGCGAATGTTACACATCCCCAAATGACTGTCAGGTGCAGTCAGGGTTGGTGACAGCATTACCCCCAGCCATAGCTGTCAACCTCATATCCCCAAACTGAGGAACATTAGCCCTCATACTGCGTGACAAATGGGCAAAACGTGGAACACTTACAACTGGCTTACTAACAGCTTCAACTAGGAAGGGCATATGATGGCTAAAATAGGCTGGTCTTACGTATAAAAAAGATATTCCAATGAATTAATATGATTCCCATCTATTTAGCCATGGCTAGCAGGTAAACAATTTACAACAATGAATGTGTGACAGACCCTTCCAATGTGGAACCTTGAGGAACATGCACCTTTTAGATCCCCAAATGAGGTACGTTCCTCGTAATGAGGTACACCTGAGAGCTATGCCCCCAGCACGGCTGCAGAAGTGCATCCCCCACAGGCTGTAGTGCTGTATGTTGGGAGGTGAGCATTGAATGTGTACATGAGACAATTGCTCTATTGCCTCATGTACGATATATCCCTCATATAGACAGGCAGTAGCACTGGTACGTGACAGTTGGACATGCCTGTATATACAACCATGTCCCACAGGATATGTGCGTTACATGTGTACAACAGCTGTCGTACCTTAAGCAAGCTGGGAAGTGTAGGACAGCCAGTGTACCTGTGGGACATGGTGTGGAATGGGTGCTATAGTAATCAGTAGCTCATGACATGCTCACAAGTTCTGAACAAGTGCCTAGCATGACCATACAATACAGATAGGGTGTTGGATAATATCAACCCACAAGTGGTGATAACAGTCATTTAGGGTGGCACTGCACTATAACCCTGCTGAGTATGGTGTGCATGTCCATGAACCATTAGCACTGTAGATGTTAGCAGTACAGATGTACAAGACAGCATGGATATTTGATTACAAATACCTTTGCATGTCACAGGAGTGTTCCACCAGTGGACTGTTGACAGACTCACAACTACAAAAGGTGCAAGAGTGACATATGCACAGCACACCAGTGCCAGCTACAGTAGAACAGGGTTAATGTGTTGTACCCCACCCTCATTGTAGCCCATACCACACAGACAAATGTTAGGCATCTGTGTATGTAAGGCTGTAAATGGCCATGACCTATCAGTATAGCTGTGTCAGTGTTGTGAACAACATACAGAATGGGCTGTGTGGGTGAGGTGTGTGACATATGTGCACAGTCTGATGGATGATACCAGCAGTGTCACCGCTAGGTGAACATCCCTGTACCCATAAACTACTACCTAGGCTGTGGTCAACATTATGGACACTGTGTAAGGGATGGTGCTGTGCAGTGCACCCCCGACATGGTGACGTCTCCAGGCCCCTTAGGTAGTCATATGAGGTACCCATGTCATGTCAGGGTGCCATCCATGAGCACGGAGATCACTGGACAGGCATATACAGCACTGTGGTGACCAATATTGGATCGCATACCACCTGTAAGGGGTAATGGCTATGCATGGATGTGCGATACCAGCCTTCACAATCCTCACCTCAACTATGTAGCATGCTGTCTACTTTGCAGAAGGACATTTGCTACACCATGATGATGGACATGCTACATGTCCATATCCTGATCTATAAGACATATGTCATGGACAGCCACCGTCCTAATACTAGGATCGCCACAGGCTGGACAGATCCCTGTGCCATATATGTGACATACTCCCGCCATACCATGCAACCCTGTTCATCAAAGCTGCACATGTCATCCCAGTCATACATGGTGTGATGGTCGCATGGTAGATGTACTATCAACTGACTGGATCAGTAATGTGGCACTGATGCACCTTGCGGTGGCACAATGGCTATCTGTTACAGCTTGGAAACCATGCTCGCACATGCTATGGTTGATAACCATCCCTGTGAATGTCGTCTGACTAGCCATTGTCCCATGTCTATCACATGTGCAATACAGGCGATCCATGGCAGGATGTTGAACAGTTGTGCAGTGCTGTGTAGATGTATATGGCAAAACACATGCATGTACAGGTGTCCATGCGTATGTGTGCATTGTCACTGCTCAAGTCCATTACGGCTGTGTCTGTGTTGATATGTGACATATACACAGCATCCATGTCAACAGTAGTACCGTGGACACATCCAGGCATGTGCAGATAGGTAAGAACACAAGTGCAGGCAAATAGACATGCCCACAGCAAGACAGCATTTACATGGAGTATGAACAATGTCATGAGGTGACACACATATATGGTGATGATATCCAATGCATAATGGGTGTGACATGTGTGACACAAACACGTCAGTCGTGTCAGTGTCATGATGCTTTGCAAAGATAACTGTGCAGATGTAGTAGATGTCATAGAAATGTATGTGCAGCAGTATCTCTGTACATCTCTGAAACTGTGACCTGTCACCATCATTATGTCTTACAGATAATGCCCCGTACACACCTCCCAGCATACACCTGCCAGGAGGATGATGTCCATATCCCACAGCTCCATGACAACTATTCAGCCATGTGCCACAGCATGCCCAGCAGCAGGATGACCTGTGGCAGGATCAACGCAGGAGGGTGAACGATGTGGGTTGCCATAACCGCACCTACCAGCAGGTGCCCAGACACTGCATGGACCTGATACGACATGCAAAACAGCATGCCACTGCAATTGCCAGGGAACAAGGTGGGCCACCAACCCAGCCCCCACTCACACACACCGAGGAGCTACTGGCCAGTCTGGGGACACCCAGGGAACAGCATCCAGAAACACTAGCTGCCATCGTGGGGGTGGGTGTCTCCCAACCAATGAGCCTGGAGTTGCCTGGTAAGTCAGTACTGCACATATGGACATTATATCCCATGTAGTTGCATGTGTCACTGTACATTATGTAAAGTAACAACATATGCAAGGTATGTGGACACACATGCTGCATACTACAGTATGCTAGTTTGTGTATGCACACATGTGCATACTATATGCTATTACACAAGTGAATGTGTTCACATGCACAGTGCAACCTGTGGCTGTCATACAGTCATGGATAATGTTCATACTGGTGTGTCACCCCTATACAGGTACCTCTGGCATGCCGCGCAGACATGGGTCCGTTGCAGGTGAGACTGTCATCAGTATCAGGCATGTTACAGTGTAGATTTATTTGCCATGTGGCCAGTTAACACTTGCACACCTGATGTTTGTTCCAGTCACGATATGCAGGTCGCACCACTCTTCATTCACACACACCACCCATGTGCAATATATACAAACGTAATGATAAACCGACTTGAAACCACAGTACTTGTCATTGCGACATGTGTGGTCAGCTGTGCATACAACGGTGGAGGTGTTCTACAATGGAGGCATATGTAGTATGCATTGGAACATGTGTGGTACGCACACAGTACCACACAGCGAGCTGCTGTGATATGGGCAGCCCACAGGTGTCACCACTGTGTCATATGCCCCTGCATTGGGTGCACACATTGTGACATGCCACCTGACATGTCCCAGACATGTAGTGTTCTGTCTGCAATATTGTCACACTATCGCATGACCTCTACCCCACATACCAAACATACAACCCATTGTCTGCATAGCCCTGTGGATTGTGACTTATCTGACATCTATGGGTGTATGTCATATGGGACAGCACAGACATGTGGAAAATATGCCCATCACACACAATTGGCCAACACATGTGCACACATGGCCATGGAGGAATGGCCAGAGACATGTAGCCACACAGTACTTGGGATGTGTATACACCCTGTTGCACATTGTCCACGCATTGTCCAATTATAGCCTTAGTTGACCGATTATACAGTTGATGTGGTACACTGGACAACCTAAAAGCCTGTGCACAGCTACTGGAGGTGTCACTGAAGTCTACCATATACGATCTGTTGAACATCACGACTGTGTTGCAGTTATGGCTATGCAATGTGTACATATTATGCATTCTACAGCAACATAGATGCCTCATGTTGCCATGCAATGGCACAGTGTCTGTACTTCACACTGTATAGCAATGTAGATGGCTCACACTACCATCCCATGCTCATGCACATTTGCTAAACATGCATTCTATCTGTAGGGCATACACACAACACTGCAATGTGAAGCCCATTATGATGCTGTACATGTCAGGACACCATTGTGTCAAACATGTATGCATGTTAATGCACATGTCAGCAGATTACATGTCAAGGTCACGTCAGCCATGTGTACTGTTATCCTGTTCTGGGCCACATGGTGTATCACGGGGATGCATGCATACTACCATGATTGTGTGAACTGCACGGCTACTGATATGACACCAGCTTGCTGTAGTGTGCACCCCAGGGAGGTATGCTTACTAACACTATTAATGTCTGAGCTGCATGCCCTCTGCTGTATCGCAGGCATGCTGCATGCCATCTGACAAATCACATGCATGGTGTGTCTGTGTGTGTCTGTGTTTGTGTGTGTGTGTCTGTGTTTGTGTGTGTCTGTGTGTGTGTGTGTCTGTGTGTGTGTCTGTGTGTGTGTGTGTGTGTGTGTGTGTGTGTGTGCGTGTGTCTATTGTATTTTACAGTATTTCTTTGCATTCACAGGTGATGTAGGTGTGTTACCCTCCTGTGGTCCATCTGATGTTAGTGTCCCCACAGATACTAGCGGTGATGAACATATGCATGAGGTACAGGCAGGGTTGTCATGGGCTGAATCTGTGCCAATGGTTACCATCCCAGCTATGTCCCCCTCTTCCCCGCACACATTTCTGCTGCCAACATATACTGCATCACCAGTGGCCATAGAGGAAGGACAATCAGCGTCTGTTAGTGTGGAACAGGAATGTGTGGTGGCTACAGAAGGTGTGTCTACACACCATGGTGTCAGTGTAATGACTGCAGATGTGCCACACAGGCATGTGGCCGGTGCTGCTCGTAGGAGGACCTCTGGCAGACATGCACCTGCAGGACAGAACGCAGCAGCTGGTATCACCAGACACATGTTCCAGACTGTAATGGCAGCACAGGCACGTGCTGAATGGCAGAACAGAGAAGGGCAGAGGCTGCAGAGGGCTGCTATCCATACCCTAAATGACAACATCCAGGCATTGGCAAATGCTCAACAGCAGATTGCTAATGTTCTGGATAGACAATTAGGTGAAATGGTCGGAATCCTTGACCGAGGCATGGCAATCCGCGAGCGGGAGCTGTCTGTTATGGAACACCTGGTAGGAGTGAGGCGTAGGCCACGTGGACGTAGGCCAGCAACACCACCTAGTGTAGGTCGACGTGAGCGTGCCACCTCACATGCCCGCTCCCATAGTGCTGGTAGCAGTAGCAGTGCAGCTGGGGCTGCGCTGTCAACACCAGGACACAGCAGGCCACGTGGACGTGGTCCTGGATGGTCTCAGTGGGGACACGGTTCCAGCAGACATGTGTCGTCGGACAGTAGCCACTCTGTACCTCCACCTGGTAGTGCCGGTGCAACCCCAGGCAGGCACAGGTCACGTGGCCGTGGACGGACACAGTGAGCTGCACAACCTGCTCTGTACAATCTGGGGCTGTCAATTATACCCCGTGTAGGCATCACAAATGGCAGAACTGTGTACACACATACAAGCACACAGCAAACACAACTGTAGGGCTCCACAACATCCACATGCATTCTGCACAGACATGTCCAGTCAACTCACCGGCCCTTACACACACACATGATGTTATCCATTGGTGCAGCCTATGCCCCTGGCAAACATATCACCCTGTGCATATGATGAAGCCTGTGCCACATCCCTGTCATTCACACCATCGGTGCAGGGTTATGCACAAATATTCTGATGCACAGGGTGAACAGAATAGTGAGAGGTGTATGTAATATTACCTGTGTATGCATAGTGAGGGATGTGTACGTTGCAGTGGTTGTGTGTGAATACTGAGAGATGTGTATGTGACATAGGTTGTGTACTGTTGACATGCACCAGTCATACCATGTAGTGCAGGTGCAGCATGCATTGTGATGTGTTCATGGTATGTGTCTCAGTTAATCTGTAGCACCATGTTGATTGTGATACCCTGGTTCCCTCCTATGGTGTACTTGCATCTGTCTACAGGTAGCAGTGTTTGCAGTCTCCTACGTGTAACTGTGGATTACTCAGAGGCACATCTGGCAATATCAGCATGCTACATGTACCCTCAACCTGACTGTTGGACACACCAACATGACACAGATGTCCACACATATACTGCACCTGACGCATGTGGTTGGTGCCACAGGCTACACTGGACAGAGACGTGACATACATGGAGGCCACACTGTGCAACAGTAGGACCCTGTAACAGTACGGGAACATGGCCGCATTCACGGGGTGTACACCACTATAACACACACCCCATAGTGTGCAGGTGGGGACCCTTGCTTGCTTGGTCATCACCCTCACAGTACTATGCACCCACACAACGTGTCACAGAGAAGGGACATGCACAGGTAGCCAGTATGGCTGGGACCTATGGCATCAACAGGGTTGTGCAATGCATCACCATTACGGGTTAGTCACCACGTGGGGTTAGTGATCATTTCCCACCGTATATTAGCATACACCCTCACACCAAGCACCAGACATACATACAGACACACACACACACTGTGGTGAACACACATGTGTATACGGACAGCCGACGTGTATGATGCACCACATCGGCCAATGTCATGCTTCCCACACTGACATATGTACAGATCTCTACAATGATGTACAGGGATGTGTAGCAACTGGGACATAGTCCCCACAAAAAGTGGCATCCCTGGTCACACATTCGGACACACATGGCAGTGCTGGGAATGATACACCTGCCATATGATGACACCTTTGATAGACATGCAGCGGTATTGATTGCATTATGTGTACCAATGCTATATCTGGCAAATGTGCTGCTATATGCACAAGGGAGGTTGTAGGTGTTACAGGTGCCATATGACATATAGTTGTTAACACCTGACTGCTGTGTATGCATTATGTCAGCGCCATCACGTAACAGCGACATAGCGTACTGTTTGCACATGGCATGATAGGATGGTGTGTGACACAACTGTGAGCCACCCCCTGCACACATACATCTAGACAGGTGGTTCACCACGTTATACACAAATCAGAAATTTGAACAACTGCACACAGACCAGGCAGAATAACAGAGTTCACCACGTTATGTACACACATCCCTCCATACGTGCTGTTTGTATGTCACCGTATACAGGTGTCAATGATGGGTCTGCATTGCGTCTGCATGTTGTAGGTAGGTGCAACTATGTTACGGACATCGGCCACTGCACATGCATGGTTGCTGCATGCACAGTACAGATGTCACATGTGTCTCCTGTTGCCATGTTTGTATGCATTGCTATTGTTGGACATGTGTGTTGACATACATAACACATGGACTGCGATATGATATCATGGGTGTCACAGGCGACCAGTACAAGGGTATATGTCCTGGTCAACACTGCTACCCCCTGTAGTGTGAGCATTCAACAGACATGGGCCCACCTTCCATTTGCGTGTGTAGCATTGATTAGGCCAGTGTTATGCACGAGGTACATCAAAGGCTATGTATGTATGTGTTGTCTGTGCAGTCCATGCACACATCCACACAATCACATGTATGACATATCCAGACATGTGTTCATTGGTGTACAGCAACAGTCAGGTGTCACAGCTGTGTAAGCGCCATGGTATGTGTTGAGCCGACCTGTTCATGTATGCTGGTATCATTGCAATGCATAACACCTGTTGGATCCTTGTTGGTACATGTGTACTCTGCACAGCTGGTGTACACCGCTGTACAGCCCAGTCGTCATGTATCACATGGTGTTTTGGGACTGTAAGACTGTGTAGTGCTGCACCGATGACATGGTGCTGGCTTGACAGCTACATTGTACACTGCAGTGTGTACGTGTGTGACCTACAGCTGTGATGGCAGCTGTGTGTGTGTATACAGGTCACTGCATGTGTGACCGCCCTGTGCGTGACAACAGTTATACCTTACTGTGCCCTTCTGTACTGTGCCCTTCTGTGTGTACACTCCATCTGCATGCAAGACGGCCCTTTGCAACAGCTAAGTGTGTGAGCATGCCCATTATGCTGTTGTGTAGATGGACACACAATACATTCCACACTGCGCCCTTCCGTGATTAGACTCTGTGTGCATGCAAGTTGGCCCTTTGTAACTGCTAAGTGTGTGAGCATGCCCAGTACGCCGTTGTGTAGATGGACACACAGTACATTCCACACTGCGCCCTTCCGTGATTAGACTCCGTGTGCATGCAAGATGGCCCTTTGCAACTGCTAAGTATGTGAGCATGCCCAGTACGCCATTGTGTAGATGGACACACAGTACATTCCAAACAGACGTGTGATACTAAGCGTGTGGGCATGGCCATTGACATCCTGTATAGCCATGGTGGTCATCCAGGCAACTGATGTCCATTTTCAATGTCACGATGGATGCCTACATTGAACACACTGGTTGCTCTCTCAAAGGGTGTACTGTCTGTGGCGCATCCCGTATCTATTTAGTGTTGTAGTGCTCCGTAGATATTTAGTTGGCCCGATGACAGCACTGCCGTGTTTGTGTACGTCTACCTTGGGACAGGAATATGCTTTCAGACTGCTCACTCTCTAAACATTCCCTATTGGTATCTTTGCCTTTGCGGATGATGTCACCCACCTAGAAGTATGCCTCTGGGAGTGCTGTGTTCAGTAATCTCGGTAGCGCATTCTGTAAATGCGTAATGCTGTAGTGTGATAAGGTAGTTAGGTGTATGTTCAACTCCCAGCCCTGCCAAGTGTGTGTGTGTGTGTGTGTGTGTGTGTGTGTGTGTGTGTGTGTGTGTGTTTCCAGCTGGCTGGGGACACAGTAATGCTTTTAGATGCCTCACAACACATACATTCCCTATCGGCGTCTATGCCTTTGCGGATGATGTCACCCACCTAGAAGTATGCCTCTGGGAGTGCTGTGTTCAGTAATCTCGGTAGCGAGTTCTGTAAATGCGTAATGCTGTAGTGTGATAAGGTAGTTAGGTGTATGTTCAACTCCCGGCCCTGCCAAGTGTGTGTGTGTGTTTCCAGCTGCCTGGGGACACAGTAATGCTTTTAGTTGCCTCACAACACATACATTCCCTATCAGCGTCTTTGCCTTTGCGGATGATGTTACCCACCTAGAAGTATGCCTCTGGGTGTGCTGTGTTCAGTAATCTCGGTAGTGCATTCTGTAAATGCGTCATGCTGTAGTGTGATAGGGTAGTTAGGTGTAAGTTCGATTCCCAGGCCTGCCAGATGTGTGTGTGTGTGTGTGTGTGTGTGTGTGTGTGTGTGTGTGTGTGTGTGTGTGTGTGTGTGTGTGTGTGTGTGTGTGTGTGTGTGTGCATACTCCCGTCCACCTGGGGACTCAGGTCATGCTTTTAGACTCTTTGCAACACAGATATATCCTGCTGACGTCTTTGTCTTTGCGGATGTTGACACACACCTAGTAGAATGCCTGTGTGTCTGCTTTTTTTAGTAATCTTAGTAGCGCGTTCTGTAAATGCATCATGCTGTAGTGTGATAGGGTAGTAATGTGTAAGTTTGATTACCAGCCCTGCCAAGTGTGTGTGTGTGTGTCTGTGTATGTCTGTATGTCTCTCTCTCTCTCTCTATATATATATATATATATATATCTATATAAAATGTATATATATATATATATATATATAATCTAGTTTCTGCCCATAACTCTGCTCTTGCATGGACAGCTGACTGTTTAATGTATCGCATATTTGCATAGCTTTCACATACCAATGGGGTATCTTGCAAATCCCAACATTGTCCGTGTACAGGCGGTGTTACACGCCCTTACAGGTGTTTGCTGTATATCTTGGCAGACATCTATCCTTGCTGTACTCTCACTGTACTCGTACACGCCGGTGGCTTCATGTATCATGGCCTAGTTTTGCTGTGTGTATGTCTATTTGTGCTGTGTGCATGGCTGTGGGTATGTCCCACTATCATCATTTGTAAAGGTGACAGCCCTATAGGTACTTCATGTAGACTGCTGTGTCATTTGACATGTCAGCACATACCTGCGGACAGTACTGAACGTCCTACTGCAGCGCATTTCATACCTTCTGCGTTATCTTGCAGTCGATATTGCTGTTTCCTCACACATGTATCTGTTTCTGATCATAACACTCCACCTCCTAGAGCAAATTTCTGGACAAGGCCTTATCTGATAGTGGGACACATAGGGGCAGTATTGACATGTTGCTCTTACAAATGTAGATAGTTGACACAATAATAGGCTTTGCATTAGTATGGCTTTTCTGTCGGATTTGGTGTCTTAATCACGTTTGTCATTATTTCATGACTTCAGTTATCAAGAATGTGCCAGTATGTTACTGATGTTACGTGGAACACACCAAACATATGAGGCAGAACTCTGCACATTCTGTGTAAATCTGTACAGTTGCAGAGTATGTGTCTGATACAAGATATCAACTTTCTGACACCAATACACACACTGTATGGCGGCATCACAGGCCACATGCCATTACATTTATATTGCAGGACACACCCACCCAGACAGTTGTATTCCTCACACAGGCCAACAGCTGCTTATCCACACTAAATGGTCTATCATGTACTGTATGTGTGCGCCTTTATTTGCGCTTTCCGTCAGTGGCAGAGCTCACGTACGAGTATGGGGGACTGGACATTGTTACGGTGACACTGCATGACACCCTGAGGGACACATTACTTTTGTGTCTATTAACCTTCTACATTGACATTCACAGGGCATACGTTGTCATTCACATTTGTCGGAGTACATGCGTATGACTTGTACATGTTTTCTCAGTTGTCCTGATGTCTTTCTTCTCACCTGTCCACCTAGTATCACTAGTTCTGTACATGTATTTTGGACAGGTTACCTTCATACCCCTAACCTGTACACATTATGGGTAAACGCCCTGATGTTTGACCTTTGCCCTTGTTACATTTGTCATAGTAATGTGCCTTTCTGGTAAATTACTGGCAAGGCATTACGAACTGTGCGGTTAGATAATAGTGACTGACATTTCCATTACATGATTAGTAACACTCATAACATACATATTCCTGGCTACGCCAGTATTCTCACAACGTTCTGACTTTGTCTGGGGTATATCTAATATAGTCCCTGTTTGTATTTCATGTAATATGCCTTAGTGCAGCTGTGTTATTCTGACAGTTTGCCAGTTATGGGTACCATCTTGGTCGTACGCATGTCCATCCATGATAATCGCCTACATGACACTGATATAAGGCCCTACATATTGCCAAAATGGTTTACGCAATATCCAGTGGATGGTTTGCCCCATTATTGAGAATATAGGCATGTGCTATACCCACATCACTCCCACGGGGTGGGCCTACGAAATCTCTGCCAAACAACACCTAGGCCCATTTCTGCATACCCATGATTCCCATACCTGACAACCCTCTACAGTACCCATTACACATGTTTAATGTGTGCGGTGCTGAAGTGTGGAGACACTTATATGCACTCCCCACTCTCCGGATATCAGTTCGTACATCATACATTCTATCGACACATGTGTCATCACCCTTGCACCTGCTACTGTTGCATGTACAGCTATATCGTATTTGCTGAAGTCACTTATTTTGCGTCAATGTCGGTTGACACTACGTATGGATCAATTTTTGGGGTCCTGCAATGGACATCTATCTGCATGTTTAAAGTGTAGAACTTGCTGGACTGTCACTTTCTGGCCAATGGTTTGGAATGCAGCGGTTTATTCACCTTTCATACATGTCTGTTTGTCTACCCATATTAGCTATAACGTGGCCTATTTATATACATATGTCATATCTACGGGACATATGTCTGTTGTGTATACATATATACATGTACAATCATCATTTCATAACTTGCTTTGGTTTACGTCTGTGGATTATGTGTATACACATATATCTATATCCATACCATACCTTTCCACTGTACAGATTGTCGCAGAGTGTACAGCTGGTTGCCTCTTTATCTTCAGTGTGTTTTACATAAACCTGTGTCTATCTGGCAATGTAGTGGCATTTCATTTGAGACTTATGGTGGGGAATACTGGCAAGCAGTTCAGGTTATGACTGCATACCCTTCAGAGAATCCATGCTACTGACACACCCGTTATTCTATCCACTTTCTATGTTTGTTCTGGCACATATCTGGGGTTTGTCCATATTTGTACCGGTAGTTTGCATGCCTTTGTCCGGTTTCATACTTTACGGGGTTAACAGGTTTGAGCCATGTATATCTAACATGGGGGAAACAGCATTCGTTTACTATGCTGTGAGCGGATCACACACGCACAGGCGCACTTGCATTTCCTTATTGTGGGTTATGCGCAGGCGCACATGCATATCTTTATTGTAGGTTACATATGTTTACTAAGTCTTTGTGCTTACGTGGGCTTTATTACTTGTGACAGTACCAGTAAATTATCTGTATTCCGGTTAACAGACGTATGCGAAACACACGCTCACCTTTGCATATTTAACTGTCTGTACAGCACAGACGCATTCATTACACTTTCACATTATATGTGCTGTAGTCGTAGTTGAACCGGGACTGCATTCACGTTGGCCGGATGCTGTAACCACTATACTTTTGGTGTTCTGACTCATTTATATGCATACCCATAGTACATAGCTACATTAACATATGCCTCACTGCTTCACTTATGACACAGGCATCCATTCTCCTGCTGGGAAAAATGTGGTACTACATGTTACACATTCCCTATTCCCTACTGCTCTGGACCCAAGCTGCATATTTAATCACTGCAGGAATATTCAGAACCCCAAGGCTTACAGTCCTGACACATACAGGTCTTTAATTGTCAGGGTGTTCATGTGGTGATCTGGGTTTAGGCTTGTCCACCTGGTGAACGGAACTGCCCTGACCATGTTCAAATGTCAGACAAAGCACATGGACAGGGTTTGTCCATTTTAAACATTTTATCTGTGTTTACAGACACAGGTGTCTGGGCACCTGTCAGCAGCTTATAATGTTGGCAATACATAATATGGGTGGGGGTGGTTACAATACATAATCCACGGTGAGTGGTGTTCCCATTCACATTTGACTATTTCCTGTATTCATTCTTACGAGGATTATTATTTTGCACATGACTTAACTATGAATTAACTACAGGTATGCAGTAGTACAGTCAACATATGTGATGGTTTGTTACAGTATAAATGTACGGACCTCTGTAATACTGGGGACTACCCCACATCCTTCACAAAATTTCATGCCTATGTACATACTATTATTCTGTGAACTTTTGAAGTTTGTGAGAGCAGTAATTACATCTGTCCCTAGTTGTCCACCCATCCTTTTAGGCTTTGTCCAGATTTTGTTGCTGTAATAGGTTGAGAGGTGGTGTCGGTATGTGATTGAGTTGAATATATACTGTCGATAATTCAATGGGGAGTAGGGTTACCACCTATTCCTCTTTGCGAGGGGAAGTCCCACTTTGGACAGTTGTGTCCTGCGACGAAACCTAAGACATGGCAAATGTCCTGCAATTTTAAGACAAATATATATTTCTTATTTTCTTTACTAGTTGCATGATACAGGTATTTTGTATCTGGAACACATAACTATTATTTGGGGTAGCATAAGCTATTCAAATGCTATGGAATAAGCTTTTATCTTGGCATACAAGTGTAATTCTGTCCTTTGCACTGGCCAGGGGTATGTTTTATCCTGCAAATTCTCACATTTCTACAAGGGATGTCCCACCTTGGGCATCTGAACAGGTGGCAACCCTAGTGGGGAGACCTGCATGGTGGACAGCTGTTCCATCCTGCGTAGTATGTTTTGCATGTCTGTGTAGAAACTGAACAGTACCGTGACTACACATACATGTTTTGTCCAGATGTGTACAGTACTGGACACCGTGGCGTGTAAACAACTCTGAGGTTTCAACAGGTTACTTATCCCATGCGGGATGTACATACATTTTGCTGAAACATGAACGCGCGGGCATTTGGATTTACGTAACTGTGATGGGATGTTTACAAACGTGGGATACATATTTGCAATCCTGACACTGCCTAGGACGATACTTCCTACTACATATGGGGAATACTCGTTATGTGTTGGTGTACGGCTGCGCAAGGCTGGTAGCTGGATTTGGTGGACATTCGGACATGGGTGCGGGTTATGTGCTGTACAGGGGTTGTTGCGTATTGCATTTGCATGCATGGGTTCTGCTTTTGGATATCCCAGTTCCGCATATAGCATCCTATGTGTATGTGCTGGTTACGTTCCTGTTCATGTGTATAGCACATTTTAATATACATATGTTTGTGTGTGTTTGGTATACAATTTGGACTGTCAGGTTTCTTTACGGTTGTTATATAGCCACAACTGCCCAGCTGTGTACTATCACTACCACTGTGGGACTGCTGGTGACCATGCCCATGGGGCTAGACATGTGTATTGGCGGCGCGCTGACATGATGCGCTTCACTTCCACTGGGTATAACTACTGACAGTGCAGTACATTACGGACACATGATTTTAAATATCATTTGTTCCATGGACGGAAACTCATACTGTGTTGCGTGCATTTCTGTTTGGTTCTCCATTTTGTGTGGCCGGGAACTGTCTTGCATGCTTTGCATACGTTTCATTATCCACGGACACTGATAGGTGCGATTACTATTGCAGGCAGGCTATAATATTCAGCAGTTTAGGTTGCTCATCACCAGCCGACATTGACACGCCTCCGGGCGCAGCTTAGTAACGCCCCATGCACTCGCGCACGTGTCCTATGCACGTGGATGTGGTGGCAGCGCACCTTCATTAATATGCATATGGCACTACTACACCATATATACGCTGCACGGCCGGCGCAGGCCTTACACCGGGCTTGCGCCGAGCTTCATGAATCCGGGGGAATGTGTTAACACAGTTCTATATTTTGTTCATTGAGAGGTAGTTTTCCTCATTATGGAGATGGAAGGTTTATAGCGCTGTCCCTGATTTTGCCACATAATGCAGCTCAGTCCATTGATTTCCTAGTAAATCACTGAGTGTTAAAAGTCAGTCAATAATGCCAGATATTAAAAGTTTCATATCTGTTATTGTTTAATGAGTTTGTGCTAATGGACTGCCTGTTGGCATGTCAGTACACTGTACTCATTTAATATTCAGAAAACATACATAACTGAGTTTGTCTAGCCAGGTATGATACTATCTACACTGCAAAGTAAGCATATGGTACAGTCACTGCAGTTTTTGCTTGTGCAAATGAAATACATGCAAACATTATGGGCGGTTTTGCAGACTCAAGAATGTAAAATCTACCTGCCTATGGCTGGCAATATGCACCAAAGTGGTGAAAACATATAAGTATACAATGCAGTTTGCTGAAAAGTAACACCAACTTTATACATAACCCAGAGATGGCCTTTGCTGAAGTATCACCTGCAAGATTAACTAGGAACTTTTGATTTCTGTAGAACAATGACTCTGTTGTGGTTTATAGCCTGTGCTTCTGTGCTGATACTTCAAGCATTCACAACATTTGCTCCTCCACTGATATTTCAGGCAAAGTCCCTGTTTGTGAGACCTGTGTCTTATGCCTTAAATCATTCATTTAGTCTCAGTAACAATGTAATCAGTGGTTGTATCCAGTCATGCCATTTAGAACTCATGTAATCTGCTCACATAGCTTATCACACATGAAATACTTTCTTCTCTTCTGAAGTTCTGCACAGCATTTATCAATGCTTCCTGCATGAGCTATTATTTTCTTTGACAGTGAAGTTCTATGTTTTCTGGTGCCCATTACTAGGGTCTGCATATATTCCAGCTATTATTTTTATAATAAATTTAAAACACAGTCCCAATACTGGCAGTATACCAATTAACACCATTATAGCATCCATGATCTGTGCTTGTCTATGCCATGTGCATCAGTGACTGGTTACTGTCTGAGTTTGGATACCATATCTTTGGTTCTTTGGTATCTTAGGGCTATGCCATCTGCCAACACAATACACACACACACACACACACACACACACATATATATATATATATATATATATATATATATATATATATATATATATATATATATATATCTATGGTTCTACCTGACATAATCGAAACTGCAGAACACTGACAACGTAATCACCGACACCACATAATCGACAGTGCATAAACACGAAACCTCACATGCCCGACAATGAAATAACCGACGGTACACAAACACGAAACCTCATACACTGCACACACCACAATAACAACAATCAACAAACAAAGCACATCCCCTGTCCAAAAACCACACACACACAACACAAGCACACCAAAATCCTTATAAACCCACACTAAACCTCACATACACAACTATCTACAACCCTAACCCAAACCCTAACCCTAAGGTCCGTCACTATCGCACACTCAGCTAACCCGCACCCTAACCCTAACTCACTTAACCCGCCCCTAACCCAAAGACTTTCACTACCGCACACTTACCTAACCCGCGCCCTAACCCTAACTCACTTAACCGCCCTAACCCAAAGACTTTCACTACACACTTACCTAACCCGTGCCCTAACGCTAACTCACTTAACCCGCGCGTAACCCAAAGACTTTCACCACCCCACACTTACCTAACCACAAGACTGACCCTAACTCACTTAACCCACCCCTATCCCCACAGACCGTCAATATCCACACTTACCTTACTCGCACCCTAACGTCCGTCACTACCGCATACTTACACAGCCTTTTCCCATGTCGGCATCCTCGGCGTCGGTGTTTTCATCCGTCGCGTTGGTCTTCTGCATTGTCGATCTTATGGCGCTCGCAATTCACTTGTCGGTGCTCTCCGCAGTCGACTATCTCAGGTGGAACCATATATATATATATATATATATATATATATATATATATATATATATGTGTGTGTGTGTGTGTGTATAGTATATGTGTGTGTGTGCGCGCATGTGTGTGTCTGTGTGTGTATAGTAGCTCAGTGAGATTCACAATATCTACTAGGTGTGGTTTGCCTCAAATGGTACAGATAAAAATAGATGCCCAGCAGCTTGGGTCTCTGGCTATTCATACCTACATGCTCTACATACTGCCTTATAATAAGGAGATATGTGGCCATGTGGTCAAGTCTTTTGTGTGACTCACCAGTACCTCTGCACAATGTAGTCTAAACCTACAGTTCTTCTTGGTCATAAGGAAGGTCCTGCTGGTGTGTTAGACTTTTACAGACCTAAAAAAGTAACTGGTCTTGAAGGAAGTACTATCACACTGTTTCACAACTTACACTAACAATTCAATCCGTCCTCAAGCCCTTTTCCCATTTTGCACATGGGGTTGGGGTGTCAGTTCAACAGTGACAATCATCTTGAGCCAAGGTTTCCACCACCTGGTGGCTAGCCCTGTTGTGGCAGTTCATCAGTACCACTCACACCCGGTGGAAACCCATGCAACCACAGGGACAGCATGCAAACTCCACACAGAAGATACCCCAACCAAGAATTGAACCAGAGAGCTTCTACTTGTGAGGCAACAATGCTAACTGCTGCACCACCATGGGATGGATGTTTGGATGTTAACAATTTATTTATATCAATTAACAAGTGTTTATTTCAGGCCAATCTCATTTAAGTACTCTTATGGAATTCTATGACATTAATGTTGAATGTCTTGAGCTTGGTGTTTCCATTAATGTAGTATATTTTGATCTGTCTGTAGGCTTGACTTGGTCCCTTTTGGCAAAATTCATCAGATTATGCAATGCTTGAATATCCATATGTTTAATATATTTGTCATCATCTATCAGCAATGGCTTAGAAACAGAAGTTGTATGGTAAGCATCAAAAGAAACTTTAAGATGTAAAGAGCGTTAATGTAGGTGTCTCCAAGGGATCAGAACTTGGGCCTTTTCTATTCAGTTTATTTATATCCTTATTTCAAATATGATAATGATCTCAAAGTGGGAGCCACTGTAAGTAATACAAATGCACAAAAAGTGCTACGGAATTTTCTTGATGGTTTTTATTTGCTGGTCTATTCATAATTCCGTGTTTTTAATATCTCTTAATGTACTGTGCTTCCCTTTGTTCATTACAAGTGTTATCTTTATGCAATAATTCATGTACAAAATCAAAGTCAAGTAAGGGACATGGATGCTGTGGGTGAGTTTCAGCATAGGTCTGGCACAGATATAATGACTGTTATAAAATGCTGTTATGGCGTTATGAGAGACATAATCCATACAATTAGCAGTAGAGGTTTGTTACTGCTATACAAATAATTGGTTAGACTACTAAGTACTATGACCAGACTTGCATTTATACCCAGATCTGTATGACAAAAGTAGAGAAAATAGAACTTTTAAACTCCTCATATAACAAGGGTATATATATTGGTTAATATGCAGACACCGCTTAAAAGCTTTAAACCTTTTCTGTGTCTGGTACAGGTTATTGAATGGTGATGTTAATAGTGATGTACAGTTGCTTGAAATGCAAGTTACTGGCATTCACAACTGGTAAAAATTTTTCATTTCATGAGGACAAATTTAAAAATAAACTTTTGTTGACTTACCTATAGCTCATTCTCTTATTAAGACTACAAATTTTGAATATAGGGCAGGATCATTCTTGAATATAGTCCTGTTGGTTACACGACAAGCTACAACGTTACATAATTTAAAGGAATAAGCAGATACTTGATTTGGGAATGCAGTGTTTGAGGTGGAATTCCCTGGCACAAATTCCTAGGCAAACAACTGAGGCTTTAAGATCGCTATACTTATTACGGAGAACACTGATCATTAAATATTATCATTAAAAAAGAATATGTGAACAACTGGCTAACAATACTAAAAGTTTTTATGCAACTGCATTGCTTGTTTGCAGTCCATAACTGCCTTTTCAGGTGAAACCAATACATAAAAAGACCTCAATCACTTATATAGTAATGCAGCTGTACAATAGTTAATCAAAATTTCAGCCTTGTGTTATAGTAGATAGTGTGCTAACAGTTTCTGTCTTGCAAATATGCAGTTATACCTAACTGCACCTTGTCAGTTTTGATAAAGGAATACATTGCTAAAATATGCATTTACTTAGAAGCCTAGTGCACAAATAAAAGAAATGTAGGCTTGAATCTTGCTTATAAATGCATACTTTTGTATGTCAGATTTTAAAGTGGCTCTAAAAATTCCTCCATCCTACACACTAGAATGGCATGCACAAGTAGGGAATATGGTGCTTGTTTAGCACTTTAAACTGTGCATATGCATGAGGTTTACCACAATCATATGTTTATGAACATTACCAGGTTCTGATTTTGGTGGAGAATATAACCGTAACATTACATTTGATATATTGTTCTGATGGCATTTGTTATAGAGCAAAATATTGCTACTACATGCTATGCATGACAGTCTTTTGGCATATTGATTTACATAACATTTGCATATGTGCTTTGAATGTAGCAAATATCATTTATTAATTTATTTTCATTGATTAATTGATTTATTTATACTGCTGAAACAGTCATGATTCAGAAATTCACAACATCTCGGTGATCATTTTATTCCAATCAGTGACAAAAAACATCTCACATTATAGATGATCCTGTAGTTGTACTAAAGGCATTACTTAATCACTCAGTCCTCACAATTTTTCCTACTTCAATTTGTTCCCAGACAAGATATCTTTTTTTTGTTTTTATACTCCTCTATCATTGATTTATTTTTCAGTCAACCTCCCTTACCTCTCCCATCTCATCTCTAGACATTAACCCTCTTTCTTACACCATGCACCTATTTCACATATACCCTTCCACCTCCACCACCTTTCCCTATATCTACCTATTTCTCTTACATTAAAAACACTTGCTTATTGTACCTCAACTCCATCACCATGTCATTCATATACATCTTCTCCACTCCCCCCACCAAGTATTTCAGATCCTTTTCATCCTACTAAGCAGCTCTATATCCTGTATCAGATTTCTGTAGCTTTACTTTTAGCTGCCTATACCTCTATTTTGTACTATACTGTTCAGCATCACAGGTTCATAGGTTCATACCAGGCTATCCGCCCTAGGGCATTTATAAGCCTAGCCAGAATGTGTTTGGCTTTCGCCACCCATTTTAAATTTATTTTGCTATGCCCTTTTTCGAGGTTAGTATACTGTGCCTCTGTCTAGCAGTGACACAAAAGTGATACCCGGGGTAAACCTACGATCTCCCATCCACTCATCAAGATTCCTCTTGAAGAGAGTCAATGAGGGACTCTGCCTAACCGGGACTGGGATTTTATTCCGGAGTGAAGGGAGCCTCTGGGTTATGAATCTGTCCCTCCAGCATGTCCTATTTATTTCAGTGCTGAGGTTCAAGTCTCTCGAGCGCGTAGCTCGATGGGATTTGGATTTTCTGAGGTGCAGCATGTCCATTAATTCCAGGTTGGACATGGCTTTATACGTCAGGCACAGATCGCCTCTGAACAGGCGGTATGCCACTGAGTAGAGCTGGAGTTTCTTTAACCGGGCAGCATATGGCATCTGTTTGAGCCCTTTGATCCTCTTGGTGAGGTACTTTTGGGGTCTTTCCAGTTGCTGCAGGTGTCTGGTAAGGTACATCCAAAAGGGGCATTGTACTCAATTATGGGCCTGATGAGGGATGAGTAAAGAGGCACGATGACGTCCCCTGATCTAGATGTGAATCTCTTCATGATTAGGTGGGCTATATAAAATGTTTTTCTAACCACTTTGGCCACGTGATTGTCAAATGAGAGATTGCTATCAACTTGGGTCCCCAGGTCCCTAATTACTTCTTCTGTACTTAATGTATTACCACCTATGTGGTAATTTGTGGGCACTTTGTTTTTGCCAAAGGGGATGACTATACACTTTTTGGCATTTAGCTTGAGGCCATGGCTCTGGCACCAGTTGTCTGTTTCTATGAGGTCCTTTTGGAGGATGCTTGTGTCGACTGGAGAGTCGATTATGGCACCCAGTTTGCAGTCATCTGCGAACTTGGTCAGCCACAGTCCTTCCATGTTGGCCTGTACCTCCGAGAAATATATACCGAATAAGAGAGGTCCCAGGACTGAGCCTTGTGGGACACCACTTGTAACTGGTTTGGAGTCTGACATGGCTCCAGCAATTCTAACCATGTGGGTTCTGTCCTTGAGCCAGTTTGCAATCCATCTAGTGACATAGGGGTTTATATTTAAGCTGGTGAGCTTATCTATAATGCCAGTGGGGTATTGTATCGAAGGCTTTTGCGAGGTCCAGGTAGGCTGTGTGGACCACCTTCCCCTCGTCAATGGCCTTGGTGACTGTTTCAAAGAAATCAACCAGGTTTAAGAGGCAGGATCTGCCCTTAACAAAGATGAACTGGGTAGGATCCAGTGTTTGTAGGTCCCCAATATCTTTATTTATGAGGTCCATGATGATCCTTTCCATAGCTTTGCAGACCAAGCTAGTCAGGCTTATGGGGCGATAGTTTCCAGGATCCGTTGAGGCACCACCTTTATGGAGAGGGACCACTGTTGCTGTATGCCACCCTTTGGGCACATATCCTGTAGTAAGGCTGAGATTGAACAGTAGTTTTATGTTTGGGTTTAGCTCTTCTTGGAGTTCATGTAGGACGCAACCCGGGACACCATCTGGTCCCATTGATGCTGTGTTTTTTGCTATGGAGAGGGCGGCTCTTACCTGAGCATCTGAGATGTCAGGGGGGCAGCACTCTGCTGGGATAGATATTTGCCCTTTTGGTGGGGGGGGGGGTTTGTGCTGAACCTGTCAGCAAGGATGTTGGCAATGTCTGTGGGTTCGGTGTATTTTTGGTCATTTTGGACTAATTCTGAGCATATCTGGGAATTACCACCCAGGTTCCTAACATAACTAAAGAAAGCCTTGTGATTATCCTTAGTGTCCTGTGCAATTTTTCTCTCGAAGCTGGCCTTAGACAATTTTATGTGTGCCCGTAGTTTTTTGCTAATACTGATCAGTGATGCCTTCCCTTTTTGGGATTTTGCTCTATCATTTGTAGCTTCCTCCTTCTATTGTATAGTTTGTTTATGGCTGGGGTCCACCAGACAGGACATCTGCCTTTGGAAGATTGGGTCTTGGTTTTATTTGGGATCGCATGATCCATGCATTCCTGAAGGTGTTCATAGAATGCGTTTATAAAGGATTCTGCGGTCTGGGCCGTATTTTCCACAGGCCCGGGGGCTTTGAAGGATTCCACCTCAGTTTTGAGGAGTGTGAAATTTGCTTTAGAGAAGTTTTCACTGTGGTTTTCTGGGCAGGGGTGGGGTCGGGATGTGAATATCCAGTGAGATTAGTTTATGGTCTGATCTTACCAGTGAGGGATACACTTCTGGTCTGGAGCATAGAGTCCCCATGTTGGTGATGATCAGGTCCAGTATGTTTTCCCCTCTTGTGGGAGTGGTAACAATTTGTTCCATAGCATTTGAGTTTATAAATTCTAGGAACCTTTGGGCTGGGGTGTTGGAGCTAGAGTAATGCTCCCAGTCTATGTTTGGGTAGTTGAAGTCGCCCAATATAATGGTGTTTGGAGAGACCTTCATATTTTCCAGTGTTCTCAGGAAGGCCGAGTGGGGTTCCTGGGTTTGGGAGGGTGGTCTGTAGCAGGCTATAAACTGGAAGACAGTTTTACCCACTGTTAGTTGCACATGGATAGTCTCTGATGCTTCGTGCTTTGCCACCAACCTGGAGGTGTGCGTATCTTTGATGAATATCGATACTCCCCCTCCTTTTGTGGTTCGGTCCAAGTTTTGGGGCCAAAAAGCATGGTATGAGGTATAACCTGGTAGTGCTGGGGTGCTCTCGGGAGCCCTAAACCAGGTTTCTGTTACTGCACAGATATTCATGTTCTCCATGCTAAGGAGAGTTTCGAGTGCATGCATCTTGAGGTTTAGACTTCTGGCGTTGAGTAGCATTACTCTTAGTTTCTTATCCCTTGTGATACCTATGGAGGTGGGTTTGTCTTTTGAGCCTTGCCTAAAACAGGCACTATGGGGGTAGCAAGAGCCTTTGCCAATATCCGAAAGCCCAGGGGTGACAGGTGCAAGCCGTCCCTAGCGAAGCATCGTGGCTTGTCGAGCATATCATCCCAAGCTGACAGGCATTGGATCCCCTTTGAATGACACCAGTACTTAAGCCAATTGTTGAAATTGATCATCTTGTCTTCATATTGTGGCATCATTCTTGGTGAGGGTAAGATGCTACTCAAGGCCAGGGTCATACCGGCCTGGGCTACATGCTCAGAGAGCTCCTTTATGTCTCTTTTCATGTAGTCCAGGGAGGTACGTCTCAGGTCATTCACACCAGCATGGACAATGACTGAGTCATATTTGTACTTGCCTTGGAGTGACCTGAGTGCTTGTGTTATGTGGCAGATCCTAGCGCCCGACAGGCTGCTCACCGTGACCCTCTCCTTCTTCAGCCTGGTGAGCGGGACGTCAGTGTGCCTGACGATAGTCACCTATTACAAGTGTATCGGGTGTGTTGTTTAGTCTTAAGGGCTGTGACTGTTCGGCACACTGACTTTGTGAGATATGTGTTGCACGTGTTTTGTTTTGGGGTAGCGGCTGCTTGGGTGTCTGCTTTGGAGGTCTCTGCTGCTTCGGCAGATCTTTATTTATCTAATCTATATACCTAATTTATATAGGCTTGATCGTACTAAACGTAAAGGTGGTGGCGTGGCAATTTTATTTAAGAACCATCTTAACATCTCCACCCTCCCAACCTGCCCAACCCTGGATTCCAGTGCTGAAGCCATCATAGTTAAACTTCAGTTAAATGCTCAAAAAGCTCTTTACATCATCTGTATGTACATATCACCTGGCACAAACATACCAATCTTAGAAGACTTCCTTAGCTGGATTTCCACTAACTACCCCCAAGAAACTATTATTCTGGGTGACTTTAATATAGATTGGAATATTATTAATAGTGAAAATCCCTCCAGTCATATAAACCTACATGGTTTTACTCAATCCATTACCACTACAACAAGGCTAAATAAACCAAATAAGAAACAGAGTATCTTAGACTGGATACTTATAAACAAAGTTAATGTCTCATACAAAGTAGGAACTATGCCTGATGACCTCAGTGACCACTCCCTAACCTATATCTCTAGAGAAAAGATTGACTATCAAAACCTCCCTAACATTAGAATAATACGCTCAACCAAAAACTTTAATAGTGACTTATTTCAAAATGATCTCAAAACATGCAACTGGAACCTCTTGAAATCACTTCCTCTAAATGAAGCAGTATCATTCTTTAACTCAACCTTCCTTTCAATTTTAGATAAACATGCCCCTACACGCTCTATTAGAATGAAATCTAATATAGCCCCTTGGCTCACAAAGGAAACAAAGAAATTAATTCATAGCAAAAATAAGATTTGGGCCAAATGGAGACAACATAGAACCACCTCTGATTTTCTTCACTTTTGCCAACTTAGAAATCTTACAAAGAAAGCTATAATCTCAGACAAAAGAACTACTATTGTGAACTTCAGGAAACCCATTTATATAAACCCAAACAATTCTGGTCTTCGATCAACAAACTCCTTTCACCTGGTACAGCGAAAACTCCCTCCCCAATAAACGCAGACCCAGGAACTCCTAGCCATACTGCAAACACCTTTAACACCTTTTTATTGATACCATCCAATCACTTGCTAAACAAATGAACACCATTAACTTTTACCCTCCAGATAATCATGTTGATTCCCCCTATAACTTCACTCTTCACCCTATCTCTACCTCCTTCATCTACAAGCTTATTCTTAAACTGAAACCCTGTACTCCCTCTGCTGACAAACTCCCCTCTCTCTTTCTTCAAAAGGCTGCTAAGCAGATAGCATACCCTATATCGATACTCATTAATAGGACTATCCAAGGAATAGGATAGAATTAATAGGAACCATACCAGATTTATGGAAAATATCTCATATCATCCCACTACACAAAGGTGGTAACTCTATTGAATATACTAACTTTAGACCTATTGCCCTTCTCTCTCCACTAGCTAAGATAATGGAGAAATGCATCCACCAGCAACTCATACAATATCTCTCTGCACACAACATAATAGCCAACTGTCAACATGGCTTTAGACCAAACCATAGCACCTCCACTGCCCTCCTTTCCTTCGTTGATACTATCAACAACTTTCGCAACTCAAATCTTCTCTCCTCTGCTCTATTCATTGACCTCTCTAAAGCTTTTGACATGGTGAACCACTCTTCCCTTATTAACATCCTTAAATCCCTCTCATTTGATAACCTGGCTATTAAATGGTTTACATCTTATCTAAGCAACAGGCATCAAGCCGTTCTTTGGGACAATCATATCTCTTCACTACTGCCTGTTTCTATTGGAGTCCCACAGGGCTCTATTCTTGGTCCACTTCTCTTCTCCCTTTACAAAAACGATCTCAACACTATCATCCCACAAGCTACCTGCATCCAATATGCTGACGACTCCACGATTATTTGCTCAGCATCTACCTCCTCAGAGCTACTCACTCTAACTCAAACCACCTTCAACACTGTAGAAACTTGGTTCACTAGACGGCACCTCCTTCTCAATGCTAAAAAAACAAAACTTCTCCTTTTCAATCCTACCACTCGAGGGTCCCCATTAAATTTCAACATTTTATCTAATGACACCACTGTTATCTCTCCTGACACATCAACTAAACTGCTAGGAATAACCATCGATAACAATCTCACTTTCGATCAACACATCAATAACATCATCAAAACTGTTAATAAAAAAATTGGATCATTATACCGTATCAAACCTTTTCTCACACCTTCTACCAGAGCTACCATTGCCCATTCCCATCTGATTTCTACCCTCTTTTATGCCTCACCTATCTTCACTAACCTTAAGAAGGCCAACCTAAATAAACTAGCAACGTGTTACAATAGCATTGCCCGCTTTGCCACCAGTAACCCTTTCAGAACACATCACTGTCAAAACCTAAAACTCCTAGGCTGGCTGGAGCTACAAAACTGTCTTTTGATATCCCAACTTACCATTGCTCACAAGATACTGTACCAACCTTATAATACCCCTATACTTTCTCAACTTTTAATCCCTTACAATAATCTTACCTCCTTGATCTCCTTCTAAACTCATGACCAAATCTGTAAAGTCCCATAACTTAGCTGGTGACTCTCTGTTCCCTAATACTGTAGGAAGGATATGGAATCAGCTACCCACTGATATCACTCTAGTCCCCTCCTTACCACTCTTCAAACAAAAAATCAAACTGTACTTCCAAAATCACTGGCTCTGCTCCTGCAGGACTCCTGACTGATCTTCTTCCTTCCCCCTATACTACTAATATCTTTACACTATACTTATTTACTTTACTTCGTCCTTCTTCCTATTGCCCTGCTACTCTCCTCCTATCCTCCTACCCTCTCCTCCTTTCCATCACAATACTCTTTTCCACTCTACACTTTTGCCTCTTTCTCTCTTCTGCCTTTGTATTTCTTCTGTAATTCCTTTCTGAGTCTCCCATTCTACTTTTTTCTCTCCAACGGATTATCAAATATATGTTGCTAATCGTAATTGTTTTGCAATGTTTTACTGAATAATAATATTTTGAGTGTGTTCCTTAGAAATTTAGTTTTTTTTTTTTTTTTTTTTTTTTTGTGTTACTAAACGTATATTCTTTTTGTACTGAATTTATTTTATAATTTGTCTCCTTGTAATTTAGTATCTGTGGAGCTTTTCTCCCCGGGCCTCTACTGAAAATGGACATATATCCAGCTAGACTAGCCCGGTTAACAAATGTAAAATAAATAAAATAAATTATTTAGAGCCTCTGAGTATGTTTTTATAGGTTCATAGGTTCATACTAGGCTATCTGCCCTAGGGCATTTATAAGCCTAGCCCAGAGTTTTGTGACTTTCGCCACCCCTTTAGTTTGAAGGATACTATGCCCATTATTTAGCTGTGCCTCTGTCAAGCAGTGACACTGAGGTGATCCCTGGGGTATACCTGCGATCTCCCATCCATTAGTCAAGATTTCTCTTGAACAAAGCCAGCGAGGTGCTCTGCCTCACATGTACCGGGATTTTGTTCCACAGCATAGGGAGTCTCTGGGTGATGAATCTGTCCCTCCAGCACGTCTTATTTATGACCGTGTCAAGGTTCAAGTCTCGTGCTCTTGTAGATCGGATGGATTTAGATTTTTTGAGGTGAAGCATGTTCATTAATTCCGGGTTGGACTTGGCCTTGTATGTCAGGCACAGGTCACCTATGAGCAGGCGGTAAGCGACTGAGTAGAGCTGGAGCTCCTTCAGTCAGGCAGCATAGGACATATTTTTGAGACCCTTTATCCTTTTGGTGAGGAACTTTTGGGGCCTTTCCAATTGCTGCAGGTGTCGGGTCAGATACATTCCAAATGGGGCGTTATACTCAATCATCGGTCTGATGAGTGATGAGTACAGGGGAATGATGACCTCCCTTGACCTAGATGTGAATCCCTTCATGATCAGGTAGGCAATGTAGAAGGTTTTCCTAACTACTTTGGCAACGTGGGTGCCAAATGAGAGGTTACTGTCAACCTGGGTCCCCAGATCCCTGATAACCTCTTCTGTGCTTAGTGGATTGCCACCTATATGGTAGCTGGGGGTAACCTTGTTTTTCCCGAAGGGTATGACTATGCATTTTTTAGCGTTTAACTTTAGGCCATGGCTTTGGCACCAGTTATCCATTTCTATGAGACCCTTCTGAAGGATATCTGTGTCTGATGTGTTTTCAACTATGGCACCCAGTTTGCAGTCATTTGCAAACTTTGTCAGCCATAATCCTTTTGTGCTTGCCTGTACTTCTGAAAAGTAGATGCCGAACAAGAGTGGGCCCAGGACCGAGCCCTGAGGGACACCGCTTGTGACAGGCTTGGAATCAGACATGGCGCCAGCAACTCTGACCCTGTGGGTTCTGTCACTTAGCCAGTTTGCAACCCAGCTTGTGACGTATGGGTTTACATTTAAGCTGGTGAGTTTTTCTATGATGCCCGAGTGGGGTATTGTGTCGAATGCCTTTGCCAGATCAAAGTAGGCTGTGTGGGCTGCCTTGCCCTCATCAATGGCCTTGGTGACTGTTTCGAAAAAGTCAACCAAGTTTAAGAGGCATGATCTGCCCTTGACAAAGCCAAATTGGGTTTGATCCAATGTTTGCAGATCCCCTATGTCTTTATTTATGAGTTCCATTATGATCCTCTCCATAGCTTTGCAGACCAGGCTTGTCAAGCTGATGGGACGGTAGTTTCCAGGGTCGGTGAAGGCACCGCCTTTATGTAGTGAGACCACAGATGCCGTACGCCACTCCTTGGGTACGTATCCTGAGGTGAGGCTAAGATTAAACAGCTGCCCTAATTGCGGGTTTAATTCCTCAATGAGTTCATGGAGCACACAACCGGGGACACCATCTGGTCCCACGGATGCTGTGTTTTTCGCCTTGGAGAGAGCTGTTCTCACCTGAGCATTCGAGATGTTTGGGAGGCTACAATCCTTTGGTATAGATATTTCTCCTTTTGGGGGGGGGGGAATTTGCACTGAACCTATCAGCCAGTATGTTGGCAATGTCTGTAGGTTCAGTGATCTTTACATCATTTTGAACTAGTTCTGAGCATATCTGGGAGTTTCCTCCCAGGTTTGTAACATAACTAAAAAAGGCCTTGTGATTGTCTTTTGAGTCCTTGGCGATTTTTCTTTCGAAATTTGCCTTGGATGATTTTATGAGAGCTCTTAGTTTTTTTACTTATAATGATCAAGGAAGTCTTCCCTTTTAGGGATTTTGCTCTATCTTGTAGTAGCTTTCTCCTTTTGTTGTAGAGCTTGTTTATGGCTGGGGTCCATCAGACTGGATGCTTGCTTTTGGTACAAAGAGTCTTTGTTTTGTTTGGGATTGCCTGATCCATGCAATCCTGGAGGTGCTGGTAGAAGGCATTTGTATGTGATTCAGCGGCTTTAGTGATGGTTTCCGCTGGTTCGGGGGCCTTGAAAGAGGCCACACCAGTCCTAAGAAGTGTGAAGTTGGCTTTAGAGAAGTTCTTCATGGTGGTCTTTTTTTATCTGGGGTGGGGGCGGGATGTGGACTTCCAGTGAGATAAGTTTATGATCTGACCTCACCAATGAGGGGTATACCTCCGGTGTTGAACATTGTGACCCCATGTTCGTGATGATGAGATCTAGTATGTTTTCGCCTCTTGTGGGTATGGTGACTAGTTGTTCCATGGCATTTGAGTTTATGAACTCTAGGAACCTTTGGGCTAGAGTGTTGGGGCTTGAGTAGTGATCCCAGTCTATATTAGGATAGTTAAAATCACCTAGTATGATGGTGTTTGGGGTTAATTTATCCCCTCCAGAGTTTTCCGGAAAGCTGTGTGAGGTTCCTGAGTTTGAGAGGGTGGCCTGTAACATGCTACAAATTGCAGAGCAGTCTTGCCTACGGTTAATTGCACCTGAATGGTCTCTGATGCATCGTGCATTGTCACCAACCTGGAGGTGAGGGTGTCTTTGATGAATATGGACACCCCTCCTCCTTTCTTGATGTTGTCCGGATTTTGGGGCCGGAACGCATGATATGAGGTAAAACCTGATAGTGCCGGGGTGCTCTCAGGAGCCTTGAACCAGGTTTCAGTCACAGCACAGACATCGATGTTCTCCATACTGAGAAGGGCTTCGAGTGCGTGCATCTTGAGGTTGAGACTTCTGGCATTGAGCAGCATTACCCTTAGTTTTTTTCCTTTGTTTTGTTCTAGGGTGGAAGGTTTAGAATTTGAGCCTTGCCTAAAAAAGGCACTATGGGGGTGGCAAGAGCCTTTGCCAATATCCGGAAGCCCAGGGGTGACAGGTGCAAGCCGTCCCTTGCGAAGCAGCGTGGCTTGTCTAGCATGTCATCCCAGGCAGACAGACATTGTATCCCTTTTGAATGACACCAGAGATTAAGCCAATTATTAAAGCTGATCATCTTGTCTCTGTATTGTGGCATCATTCTTGGTGAAGGCAGGATACTGCTCAAGGTCAGGGTCATACCTGCCTGGGCTACATAATCAGAGAGCTCCTCTATGTCTCTTTTCATGTAGTCCAGGGAGGTGCATCTCTAGTCGTTCACACCAGCATGGACAATGACTGAGTCATACTTGTACCTGCTGTCGAGTGACCTGAGTGCTTGCGTTATGTGGCGGATTCTAGCGCCCGACAGGCAGCTTACTGTGACCTTCTCCTTGCTCAATCTGGTGAGTGGGATGTCAGTGTGTCTGGCTATGGAGTCACCTATGACAAGAGTGTCTGGTATTGTGTTTGGCCTTAAGGGCTGTGACTGTTTGGCACACTGACTTTGTGGTCTATGTATTGCATGTGTCTTGGTCTGTGGTGGCAGTTGTTTGGGTGTCTGCTTTGGTGGCCTCTGCTGTTTTGGTAGATTTTTGGTCAGAGCCTCCGAGTATGTCTTTATGTGATTATGTGTATGATATGAAGTTGTGATAGTGCTATGTGAGACTGGGTTTGTGGTGTGTGTGGTTACCTTCTCCTCCTGTCTGGTCTTGCCAGTCCTATGCTGAGAGAGCTCAGCCTCCAATTTGGCTATATAGTTGCATCTCTCGCATGTGTTTGTGTTTTGTGGGAGAAGGAGAGGGTTGTCTGTGTACATGAGGCAATTGTAACATTGCCTCAATATTCCCAGATTCATCAGATGAGCAGGAGAGGACACTAGCAACTGACCCCGCGACATGCTAGAAAAAAAGTTAAAAACTTTGTGTAGATGGGGTTGAAAAAGACTTCAAGGGATGTGGATGATCGAAAAGGGGTAGTAGGCTAGTAGGGTGCTATGTATAATAAAAAGTGCTACATCAGAGTAAAGAGTACTTTGGGAGCAAGTGCTAGGCTATCCGGATAGAGAATAGTCACTTAGGAATCAAGTAGATCTAAACTTATTAGGTATAGAATAGGGTGGTTATATTTTCAGTATAGCTTAGGAAGAGCTGTTCTAAGGGAAAAAATGAAGAGTGGACTTTAGGTAGCCCGAATAGTTTAACCTTGATTAACCGCCGCTGCTCTTGTGTGCTCCTGTGGCAACTCCGCGCTAAAGCGTGCTTTATAGCAGGGGGCTGGAAAAGACAGGAAATTACCCAAATGGCCAATAAACTACAAGTTACTGCCTTAAACCACTCCTCTGAGGACAAACAGGCAGCTCAGTACTCCCCACTCTCACTGGTGAGTAAAGAAACTTCCCCCTGACCAAAAAAGGAAAATGGAGAAACACAGGAACCAAGACAAAGCCCAGGGATCAGCAAAATCTGATCACTGGAACACTAGCTAGGAAAGTATGGAAAACAAGGATATTGTTTTGATTTTTTTCAAGTTTTTTTACACAGATAGACAGAAAACACAATAAATGCTGTACTTTTCGACTAATTGCTATCAAAAGCTAGTACACTTGAGTGTATTAGCCTGTAGTTTCACTTTTAAGCAAAACTTAAACTAGCAAGTGCAGTAAACAGTTTGAGCTTGTAAAAACAGTAAAAACAGGTAATACTTCGATAAAATAAGCAGAAACAGTGGTCGAAAGTCACAAAAGGTCGAAAAAGCCAAGAAAAATATTAAAATCTGGAAAGTTAGTCTTTTCTGGTCTCTGCTGCTCTAGGAACTCTGCTGGACACCACGAGGAGCTGTGCTGAGTTCTCTACAGCTGGAAAAGCCCGCCAAAGCGTGCTTTATAGCAGGGGGCTGGAAAAGACAGGAAATTACCCAAATGGCCAATAAACTACAAGTTACTGCCTTAAACCACTCCTCTGAGGACAAACAGGCAGCTCAGTACTCCCCACTCTCACTGGTGAGTAAAGAAACTTCCCCCTGACCAAACAAGGAAAATGGAGAAACACAGGAACCAAGACAAAGCCCAGGGATCAGCAAAATCTGATCACTGGAACACTAGCTAGGAAAGTATGGAAAACAAGGATATATATATATTTTTTCAAATTTTTTTACACAGATAGACACAAAACACAATAAATGCTGTACTTTTCGACTAATTGCTATCAAAAGTTAGTACACTTGAGTGTATTAGCCTGTAGTTTAACTTTTAAGCAAAACTTAAACTAGCAAGTGCAGTAAACAGTTTGAGTTTGTAAAAACTTGTTTGGTTTGCTGTCGTGGTAGGTCTATGTGAGACTAGAATTGTAGTGAGTGTGGTTTCTTTCTCCTCCTGACTGTTTATGCCAGTACTGAGTTGAGAGAGCTTAGCCTCCAGTTTGGCTATATGGTTGCATCTCTCACATGTGTTGGAATTTGTTGGGAGGAGGAGAGGGTTGTCTGTGTACATGAGGCAGTTGTAACATTGCCTCAAGATTCCCAGATTCACCAGCTGGACCGGAGAGGAGATTGACAACTGACCTTTGGACATGCTAGAATAATATTGGGAATTCCTTAATAATTGAAAACCAGGGCCAGTGGGGAGTGAGGGTGTAGTGCTTTTAATTTTTAGTGCTGACTTATGTAATTGCTTTAGTGAGCAAGTGCCAGGTAACTTAAGTGCAATGTGTTACAGGTACTTAAATGCAAAAATGACAAACAGTAACTTTCTTTCAAGTGAAACAAGGAAATAAATACAGTAAGCAATGCAGATATCACTAGTGATCCACAGAAGCGCTGAGAAGCCACGTATTAGGTGGAATTAGCGTTCCAGGGAAATAACAAGCAAACAAACAACAAGCATATAAACAAAGCTAGATTCAGCAGGCCTGGATCTAGTCTATGCTACAGCAAACAAGGTGTACCAATTTCAGTAAGATACAGTTCAAATATTCAGGCACTATAAACCTTTAACCAGAAATTCCCAGCTCAGAAGGGCAGAGTCCAGCCTCTTCTCCCACAAGAGTGCAGACCACGAACCTTCTTAATGTAAAATAACTGGCCTGAAGCCCAAGTGCTTAAACCAGAACTAATACACTTTAAGAATAACAGACACTGGGCTCTCATTCAGCAGTTCCCAACTTAGGATGAAAGCTACCTGTCCTGCCACCACAGTGCATGCCACAAACCTTCCTAATGTAAAACAACTGGTCTGAAGCCCAAGTGCTTAATCCAAAAGACTTAGAATGATAGCTATACTTTAATCAAGTTACTACTAAGCAGTAATAAATACAACTGAATACTTTAGAGAATGCCTGGATTAGTGCTCAAGTTACACAAACAAAGCTAGATCCAGCAGGCCCGAATCCAGTCTATGCCACAGCAAACAAGGTGCACCAACTTCAGTAAGAAGCAGTTCAGATATGCATGCACTATAAGCCTTCAACCAGAAATTCACAGCTCAGAAGGGCAGAGTCCAGCCTCTCCTCTCACAAGAGTGCAGACCACGAACCCTCTTAATGTAAAATAACTGGCCTGAAAGCCCAAGTGCTTAAACCAGAATTAATACACTTTTAGAATAATAGACACTGAGCCCTCAATCAGCAGTTCCCAACCTAGAAGGATGTAAGCTACCTATTCTGCCACTACAGTGCAGACCACAAACCCTCTCAGTGCAAAACAACTGGTCCAAAGCCCAAGTGTTTAAACCAAAAGGCTTAGAATGAGTTATACCAAGCAGTAATAAATACAATTGAGTACTTTTAAGATGATGCAAAAGTAAAAAAAGTAGGTAGAAACACAAGTACAGTAAAAGCAGATGAATTTTTTTTTTCTGAACAAGTGCTGAGATCAAAGAAACAGATTTGAGTGCTGAAACTAGAAAACTGGCTAGTTATAAGAAAAAAAACTAAGCTAGAAGGCTTCCCTCCAACACAGAAGGGCTTGGGGGCTCAGAAGCCTACAAATAGTCTATACCACTTAACAGGAAAGGCAGGAAACAAGCTTAATTTTTTTTTCTGTTTTCCAGATGCTCTCCTTGTACACAGTAGGAGTGCCTGAAATCAGAATATGATCTCACTGCACTCAGTTGAGTAAGCAAATGAGATGGGCCCAGAAGGAGTATCCAAACACAAATTTACAAGAGGGGTGGGCAGTTGCAAGGCCACTAAGATTAACACCAAAACAAAAACAGGGAGGATGGGTGGGACTAACTGAAGAGCAGAGTGAATGAGAGCAGAGTGAAAATTTCCAGTTCAGTTAATATTCCTTCCACACAGTTAAAATCAATTTAAATACTGTATTTTTTTGAAAAAAAAAAGAGCAGATAAAGGTACTTAAATTCTCTTATACGTCCAGTTGAATATAGCAAGTTATTAGCCGGCCAAAGCTGAGGTTTTTAAGCAGAAAATATTTTACATTGTACCACTTAAATAGGCAAGGACAGGAAATCAAAGAATGTGACTACCCCCACACCTGTATTTACTAGCAAATAACAAAATTCAGCAAACACTTGACTAACTTCCAGTTCAGCTAATATTCCTTCCACACAGTTAAAATCAATTTAAATACTGTATTTTTTTTTGAAGAAAAAAAAGAGCAGATAAAGGTTCTTATACGTCCAGTTGAATATAGCAAGTTCTTAGCCGGCCAAAGCTGAGGATTTTAAGCAGAAAATATTTCACATTGTACCACTTAAATAGGCAAGGACAGGAAATCAAAGAATGTGACTACCCCCACACCTGTAATTACTAGCAAATAACAAAATTCAGCAAACACTGACTAACTTCCAGTTCAGCTAATATTCCTTCCACACAGTTAAAATCAATTTAAATACTGTATTTTTTGAAAAAAAGAGCAGATAAAGGTACTTAAATTCTCTTATATGTCCAGTTGAATATAGCAAGTTCTTAGCGGGCCAAAGCTGAGGTTTTTAAGCAGAAAATATTTCACACTGTACCACTTAAATAGGCAAGGACAGGAAATCAAAGAATTTGACTACCCCTACACCTGTAATTACTAGCAAATAACAAAATTCAGCAAACACTGACTAACTTCCAGTTCAGCTAATATTCCTTCCACACAGTTAAAATCAATTTAAATACTGTATTTTTTTGAAAAAAAAAAAAGAGCAGATAAAGGTACTTAAATTCTCTTATACGTCCAGTTGAATATAGCAAGTTCTTAGCCGGCCAAAGCTGAGGATTTTAAGCAGAAAATATTTCACACTGTACCACTTAAATAGGCAAGGACAGGAAATCAAAGAATGTGACTACCCCACATCTGTAATTACTAGCAAATAACAAAATTCAGCAAACACTGACTAACTTCCAGTTCAGCTAATATTCCTTCCACACAGTTAAAATCAATTTAAATACTGTATTTTTAAAAAAAAAAAGAACAGATAAAGGTACTTAAATTCTCTTATACGTCCAGTTGAATATAGCAAGTTCTTAGCCGGCCAAAGCTGAGGTTTTTAAGCAGAAAATATTTCACACTGTACCACTTAAATAGGCAAGGACATGAAATCAAAGAATGTGACTACCCCACACCTGTAATTACTAGCAAATAACAAAATTCAGCAAACACTGACTAACTTCCAGTTCAGCTAATATTCCTTCCACACAGTTAAAATCAATTTAAATACTGTATTTTTTGAAAAAAAGAGCAGATAAAGGTACTTAAATTCTCTTATACGTTCAGTTGAATATAGCAAGTTCTTAGCCGGCCAAAGCTGAGGATTTTAAGCAGAAAATATTTCACACTGTACCACCTAAATAGGCAAGGACAGGAAATCAAAGAATGTGACTACCCCACACCTGTAATTACTAGCAAATAACAAAATTCAGCAAACACTGACTAACTTCCAGTTCAGCTAATATTCCTTCCACACAGTTAAAATCAATTTAAATACTGTATTTTTTGAAAAAAAAAGAGCAGATAAAGGTACTTAAATTCTCTTATACGTCCAGTTGAATATAGCAAGTTCTTAGCTGGCCAAAGCTGAGGTTTTTAAGCAGAAAATATTTCACACTGTACCACTTAAATAGGCAAGGACAGGAAATCAAAAAATGTGACTACCCCCACACCTATAATTACTAGCAAATAACAAAATTCAGCAAACACTGACTAACTTCCAGTTCAGCTAATATTTCTTCCACACAGTTAAAATCAATTTAAATACTGTATTTTTTTGAAAAAAAAAAGAGCAGATAAAGGTACTCTTATACGTCCAGTTGAATATAGCAAGTTCTTAGCCGACCAAAGCTGAGGTTTTTAAGCAGAAAATATTTCACACTGTACCACTTAAATAGGCAAGGACAGGAAATCAAAGAATGTGACTACCCCCACACCTGTAATTACTAGCAAATAACAAAAGTCAGCAAACACTAACTTCCAGTTCAGCTAATATTCCTTCCACACAGTTACAATCAATTTAAATACTGTATTTTTTTGAAAAAAAAAGAGCAGATAAAGGTACTTAAATTCTCTTATACGTCCAGTTGAATATAGCAAGTTTTTAGCCGGCCAAAGCTGAGGTTTTTAAGGTTTTCAAACCCCTACTCATCCCATATCACTCCACTGCTATATACTTCTTGTGCTATATGCCCTTGTATAGCTACCACAATTTTATTTTATTTTTCAAATCTTTTCCTTATTCTCTTTTACCAAGGCCATCTTCTCCTTGGCACCTGCAGGTATTTGTAAATAACAAATGTGTAAATAAATGCTTTGCTATTGTCTTGTTTGCATATACCATTCTTCAAAATATATACTCCTTTTGTAAATAATGCTAGTAGATAAGTATCTATATACCCTTCTGAACTACTTTTTGTTAAACTGATTGCTTACATAAATTACGCTAATGCCTGTTCCACATTTTTCTACACATTCGGTTCACTTCTGATTATGTTCATACATGCACGTCTCATTTGGTGAGCATGTATGATATATACATATGTAAATGGACATGTCTTTCTCTGGTCTCCAATGAAAATGGCTTCTACCCACTCAAAGAAAAGTACAGTTGTGTACCTACCATAAATGTAGATGTTCGAGTGTATTCACTGTTGTAGTCATTACTCTTGGGTTATCCTGCTGGCAGGCTACCTGCAGTTGGCCAGATTCCAAAGTCTACATCTGGCGTCGGTTGCTGTCACCTCTTTCCTGATGTCAGTGTGCCAGGGGTATAAAAGAAGCAGCCAACACCATTTTCTTCAGTTTTTCTTGCCCCAGATGTCAGGTGCCCCCAAACTGGAAGGCTGAAAGAATATGCCAATAAAAATACATGCACAAAAATAACATGTCCTTCATCTACAAGCAAATACAGCAAAAAGGTTGTATAGGATAGAGAAGTGTGGATGAGCCCCAGCAAAGAAAAGGGGGAAGGTGGGTGGGTAACCTGGATTGCAACAGTGAATACACTCGAGCATCTACATTTATGGTAGGCACACAACTGTGCTATGTTCATCATGTTTCACTATTGCAGTCATTACTCTTGGGTTGTATCCCAAAGTTGAGGTAGGGTGGCTGGTCTAAATAGGATTTGGAGAGGCTATGAAGCCCTGCAGAACTGCAGTGGCAAAGCCTGCTCTTGACTTAGAATAGAGAGGTAAATGGTAGTGCTTTGTGAAGGTGTGCACTGAACACCAAGTTGCAGCCTCTAAGATATCTTTGGTTGGTACTTCTCTGAGGAAGGCTGTTGAAGTGGCTGCTGCTCTGGTGGAATGAGGCTTAATGTCCTTAGGTACTGATTTGCCATGTTGAAAATAGCAGAAACGGATGCAATGACCTATCCATTTAGACATAGTCTGTTTTGAGATAGCCTTTCCCTGTGAACCTGCAGCATATGACACTAAAAGTTGCTCAGTCTTTCTGAAAGCTTTGGTTCTGTCCAAGTAGAATCTTAGCTGCCTGTGTATGTCCAAAGAATGCAAAATTTTCTCACCCTTGTTCTGTGGATTAGGATAAAAGGTTGGCAAGTGAATGGTTTTGTTGAGGGACACACTGGACACCACCTTAGGCATAAATGTAGGGTTTGTTCTCAGGGAAACCCTGTCTGGATAGAAAATGATGAAAGGTTCCACAGCCATGAGTGCTTGTAGTCTGTGACAGGTCTTGCAGAGGTTATTGCTAGGAGCAGAGCTGTTTTCCAGGATAAGAATTTTATATCTGCTGTTAATGCTGGCTCAAAAGGAGGCAGTGTGAGTTTTTCCAAAACATAATTGAGGTCCTAGGCTGGAACTGGTGCTCTCCTTGGAGGCCTAATGTTTTTGGCCCCTCTGAGGTACTGCCTTAGTAAAGGATGAGAAAAGCTAGGTGATTCCATATTGTATTGGGCTGAAATGGCAGAGGCATGAATCTTAATAGATGAGAAAGAAAGGCCTTTGTTTAGCATCTCAGTTAGGTATTGTAAAATCCGAGGGATACTTGGTACACACATGTCTATGCCTTGTTCCTGGCTCCAAGCAGAGAATCTCTTCCATTTTTCTGCATAAGATTTTCTGGTACTGGGCCTTCTGGCCTCCAAGATAACGTCCATAACAGCTTTTGTAAGTGGAGTGCTCTGAATGGCTACATTATCCGCCATGCTGTGAGATATAAGGTCCTGAGTTGGCTGTGCAGGATCTGACTGTTTTGTTGGGTCAGCAATTGAGAAGTTTGAGGCAATATCCATGCCTGACCTTGAGACAAGCTCTTCAGGATTGGGTACCAGTGCTGGCGTGGCCAGTCTGGTGCAATCAGTATCATGTTTGGCTTCTCTTGTCTGACTTTTAGGAGTACCCTGGGAAGGAGAGGCAATGGGGGAAAAGCATATACTGTTAGATTTTTCCAGCTGAAGGATAGGGCGTCCACTTTCTATGCTTGCTTGTGATAAATCCTTGTGCAAAATCTCTGCAATTGGCAGTTGTGAGGGGAGGCAAATAGATCTATGTCTGGGCATCCCCATCTCCTTATTATCATGCTGAAGATTTGTGGATCCAGTTTCCATTCGTGGGCATCCATGAGTTTTCTGCTTAGTTCGTCTGACAGAGTATTTGTTTTCCCTGGCAGGAATTGTGCTTGCAGGTGAAGTTGAGATGCCAATGCTGTGTCCCATAAGGTCATCACTTGTCTATAGAGGGGGTAGGAATGTGTACCTCCCTGCTTGTTTATGTACCACATAACCATAGTGTTGTCCGTCTTTATTAGTAATTGTTCTGGATGAAGCAGGTCCTTGAAAGCTGTCAGGGCATTTTGTACAGCTAGCATCTCTTTTTGATTGATGTGAAGATGCATCTGGTTTGCAGGCCATGTGCCCTGAATACATTTTCCTGCCATATGGGCTCCCCAGGCATAATTTGATGCATCCGTTGTCAGTGTCTGTCTGGCTGTGGGTAAACAGAATGGCAGACCCTTGTTGTGGTGACAGGCTTCTGCCCACTACTGAAACTCCTGTTGCAGGCAGGGGATGAGTGCAATTACAGTCTCCAGGCTGTGGCAATGCTGAGTCCAAACACTTTTTAGATACCATTGTAGTTTCCTCATATGCAGTCTGGCATATGGAATTAGTAGAATACAGGATGCCATGAAACCCAAGGCCTGCAGGATTTTCCTTGCAGATAAGTGGGCTTTTGTTGCCAAATTCTTGAAGTAAGTAGCCAGTTGCTTTTGTTTGTCTGGCATGAGATAAGCCATCTGGGCAGTTGTATTTAGGCTTGCACCTAGGAATATTATCTCTTGAGAGGGCACTAGTTTTGATTTCTTTTCATTTACTGTGTACCCTAGGCCAATTAGTAATCTTTTTACAAATGCCTGATGCTTTAGAAGAATGTCTTTGTTCTCTGCTTGAATTAGGCAGTCGTCCAAGTAGGGATATATTTGGATTCGTTTTTGTATGCAAAATGCAATTACGGCCACAAGGGCGGGAGACTTAAACCTCGACACGGCTATTAATAGGACGTGCTGGAGGGATAGATTCATCACCCAAAGACTCCCTATGCTGTGGAACAAAATCCCGGTATATGTGAGGCAGTGCACCTCGCTGGCCTTGTTCAAGAGAAATCTTGACCAATGGATGGGAGATCGCAGATATACCCCAGGGATTACCTCAGTGTCACTGCTCGACAGAGGCACAGCAAAATAATGGGTATAGTTCCCCATACTAAAGGGGTGGCGTAAGCCACAAAACTATGGGCTAGGCTTGTAAATGCCCTTGGGCAGATAGCCTAGTATGAACCTATGAACCTATGAATCTATGGTGCCAGGCATTTTGTGAAGAACCTGGGCGCAGTAGATAAGCCAAAGGGCAGTGCAGAGAATTGGTAATGCATTGAGCCAGCTATTAATCTGAGGTATCTTCTGCAAGATTGTCTGATTGGGACACACAGGTATGCCTCTTTTAAGTCCAAAGTTACGAGCCAAGCCTTCTTGCCCAGCATGGGCAGTAGCTGCTGCAGAGTCAACATCTTGAATTTTGGAACTTCCAGAAATGTATTTAGTATAGACAGGTCCAGTACTGGTCTCCAGGTTTTGTCCTTTCTGGGTACTAGGAAAAGTCTGGAGTAAAAACCTTGCCCCTGCTCTTGTTGCGGTACTTGCTGAATGGCCCTCATGTCCATGAGGGCTGTAATTTGTTTTTGTGCCTCTGCCCATTGATTGTGTGGCAGGTCTGGCATACCTTTTGACCTTGGTAGAAAGTGGACACTATGTTCTGGACCCATTTGTCTTGGGTAATCCTTTGCCAATTTGAATAAAAAAGTGCTAGTTTTCCCCCTAAGGGGGCTGCCAAAAGAAAAGAGCTTGGATCTGGTAGAGAAAAGTCATTGGGAGTGTTTCCTGTAAGGTTGTGATTTGTCTTCTCCACTTTTGGAGGTCGGAGCACCCCATTGTTTAGGCCTGTATGAGCCTTGGGGCTGACCTCTGCCTCTTGGATGCCTGTATCTGCCTCTTTGTGGTCTGTCTGACACTGGAAAGGACCAATTTTTATAAGGCCATTTTCTACTAAATCTGGGTGGCTGTACCTGTAAGAAATCCTTGACTGTCTGCATGGATTTTGCTTTATCCTCCATTTTTTCAATACTTCTTCTGCTTTAGTACCAAACAAAGTATCATACTGTAATGGTGCATCTAATAATTTTAGATTAGGTTTAGATCCCTCATCTAATAATTTTGCTTTAACATGATCAGGCAGATTTTGTTCCTTTAACCAAGCATGCCTTCTAATAACAGAACCTGTAACAGCGGCCCTGCAGGAGGCCTCCAGTGAATCATAACCACATTACAAAGTATGCTTTCCCACTTGTTCAGCTACATGCAATAAATCCTGCAATTCCTTGTTTTCTGAACATTCAGTATTTGTCAACATTTTCTGTTTAAGCACTGACATTAAATATTGCTGATATTTAAGCATATGAAACTGACAATTTAAGGCCCTTACAGACAGGGTAGCTGAAGTGTAGACTTTTTTCCCCCATCTGTCTAGAGCCCTGGAATCCCTATCAGAGGGGACAGGGTTTTTTGCAGGGGAAGCTTTAACCCCCTTGAGACCTTGTGATATAGTTTCTGGGTCAGCAGCGGGGTATTTATACAGGGATTTATGAGAATCCAGAACCCTGTAGTATCTGTCTGGTTTAGCAGGTGCAGGGGGTAGAGAGTCTGGGGATAGGCCGGACTCTGAGAATACATCGTCCACAATGTCTAGTATAGGTGGAATAGCAAGGGGTCTGTCCTGAGGAAGTAGCAGAAAGTCTTTTAAGTCTTTTCTTAGATTCAAAATAATCTTGGCTCTCCCAGTGGAAATGTCCCCTCATGGTATGTAGGGTTTCCCCAAAAGAATAATCCTCAGGAGGAGAGGCTGAAGGAATGGATTCTTCAGAATCAGAATCCTCATAGGGAAGCATGGAGTAATCTTGTTCAGAAGAGGAATCAGAGGAAATAGAAACCTGATCAGAAGAATCATACTCTATCTCTTGCCTAGGCCTCTTAGGAGGGGGATGGGTACCCCTGATCAAGGTAATTAGGTCTTTGGCCATTTTGAGCATCTGTTTTAGGCATGGTAGCCTGAGTAGGAGAATGCTGTACTTGTTTCTTTGTCTTTATTGCTGCTTTAATCTTTGTCTTTGAAGCTGAGGATGGCTTAATATATAGTCGTGTAGGTCTGAAGACACACTCAGAAGCCGATGCCTGCTCAGTGGCTCCAGGCCCATCTGAGGGAATGATTTCCGAGTGTCCAATACCTTGAGTATCCAGAGGCCCAGTCGGCTCCACGTGGGAGTCGGAAGCGGCCTGTGGCTCTGAGGTAGCGGGCACCAGGGGCTGCGAAAGCACCTCACTGAGAACTGGCGACTGGCCTAGAAGAGGCTTCGTTGTTGGTTTTGGATCTCGGATGCCTATCCTTTTCCTTGTCCTTGCGTTTTTTGTAAACTGCGGTTGTCGGCTGATCCAATGGCATTATATAGTTAAATCTTCGGCCAAAGTAATGAAAAGTAAAATCAAACCGACGCTTAATAGTGCGTTGGTTAAATCTAGCACAAAACTGACAACTAGCAACATTGTGATCAGGGCCAAGGCAAGGAATACAGTAAGAGTGAAAATCCTTATGAGGTATTTGCTTTCCACAAGAAATACAATTGTTAACTTTTTCTGACATCGGTCTGGAGCAAGAAAAAAGTTTCCCCAACGAGATACTTAGCTTTAATGAAGACTTCGGATCTGAAATTCTGATTTGAAAATCTCAGGAGTCGGCCAACCGACACCTGCAAACTGCTTTTGCTTCGGGCACCACGCGACAAGAAAGACTGAAGAAAATGGTGTTGGCTGCTTCTTTTATACCCTTGGCGCACTGACGTCAAGGAAGAGGCGACAGCAACTGACGCCGGACCTAGACTTTGGAATCTGGCTGACTGCGGGTAGCCTGCCAGCAGGATAACCCAAGAGTAATGACTGCAACAGTGAAACACAATGAACATCTGGACAAGAAAATGCAAATAAATAAAATCACGAAATATTACTAATTCTTTCTAATAAGAATTAATTAAGCAGCAAAGTACTGCTTTGTGGAATGCTACAACATCCTTTTATGGCTCAATTATGCCACATCACAGCCACTTCAGTATAGGCTGGTAATTCCCATCTCATAAATAGCCAGTTATTATCAGTTGCCATGGTATGTCTAGCCAGAAAGAGTACCACATTATTCCCTTATGATTGGTTTGTAAATGCCTGCTCAGAAGCAGCAAGGAACACTGTAGGAAGAAGAGAAGCCACAGGAGTTTTGTTGTACCTGAAACATGAGAGTTTGTCTGTGTGCCTGTGTATGTAGCTGTATGTGTGTATGTACTTCCATGTGCACTCGTGTGTATGTGTGTGTGTGTGTGTGTGTGTGTGTGTGTGTGTGTGTGTGTGTGTGTGTGTGTGTGTGTGTTTATGGGGAGGGTGCTATGCTTTTAAACCTGTAACATTATCAGGTTCTCAGTACAGTTTATAAAAGTTTTACAAGTATGTAACAGGGAAAAACATTATGTAAAGCAAGTTTTACTTTAAATCTTCTTCCATAACAAAACTAGTCATACTTTAATTCCATTATTACATTACCTGAGTATATTCTATATTTTGAGACACATTTGCCATACATATGTTAAAACTGTTCAAAACTGTTTGTGATACATTTGCAGAAAGTGGATTTCCTGAGGCACTTTGTTGTCTGTAGCTACATGTGCATATTCCACCATATAGATGAAAACAAAAGGACATATTATGCAGAGCAAATGTACATTACATTGTGTAGAACTACAATGGATTTTTTTATTATTTATTTTTTTACTATTTATATATTACTCTGGCACATTTCTGAATACACTAGTGGAATTAGGAAAGACAGCGTGTTATACAAAATTGCACTGATTGTACAAATGGCATGATGCTTTCTGTACCATGGCTCAGACTTCAAAGCAAGATGCATCGCATGTACTGTAACAGCTCCAAGAAAGAGGAGGAAGGAAGAGGGTTTGGATGTCAGCCTGTTGAAAAAATAGAAAAAAGACATATACAATTAAAATTTGTACCAAAATAGTGAAATACTTAGCCATTACAAATATAACATTATGATAGCCTAAATAATAAGAAAGTAATCATACATTATACTGTGTTGGAAAAGCTATAAACTAAACTCTACTGCTTAAACATGACAGTAGCAGAAATTATCCTTTTGAGCTTGTTAAAACACACAATGATGCATTGTACAGATATTTTATGCACAGCAATGCTTTAAACAAATAATTATAGGACAATTCATAAAGTAAATGCATTAAAAACATCTGACATAAGGCCTTTTACTGTATTGTTCTAGTTTTAATAGTATTATTTAATACTTTAAGATTATACAGTAGTAGATCCAAATTGCAGGGGGCCAATGACTAGTTTTACTACATTTTCTTTAATTTTAAAATCTTATGTTCTATTATCTTCAATAAAACACTTCTTCAGCCTCAAAATAATTTAGAGTTAAATACTTTGCTATTGTAGCTACTATGCCAATGAAGTAATTAGCCTACATTAATTAAAAAATAATACTTCCAGTATGAGCCAAAAAATAAGCATGTTTCTAATCAGCATTCAGTCCCCCTTCCTCCCTTCTTTTGTTAGCAATCAGTAACAAATCACAAACAGCAAGTTCAAAATTATTTTTTTCTAGCGGCTCCTTTAGCTGTTTAAAACTTTCATTTAAAGGCTCACTGCTGCTTTTCAGCTGTGAGAAACATTTCTGCAGTTTGTTTCCCACACTCCCTCTTTGTTGCTATAGTGTTTTTATAGTTGGTGGCTTTGCAGTTGCCCGCCCCGAGTGTAAATTTGATCTGGGTCCCTTTTCCCAATCTAGTGTCATTACCTCATTCTACCCAGTACAGGGAGAACATTTGAGAAGGCCAATCAGCTTACTTTCTGCTACTCCTTTCTCTCTTTCCTTTCTCTCTTTCACCTTAAAAAAAAATAATAATAAAATGTATCTGCTTTTACTGTATTTGTGTTTCTTCCTACTTTATTTTGCTTTTGCGTCATATTAAAAGTACTCAATTGTATTTATTACTGATTGGTGTAACTCATTCTAAGCCTTTTAGTTTAAGCACTTGGGCTTCAGACCAGTTGTTTTACATTAAGAAGGTTTGTTGCCTGCACTGTGGTGGCAGAACAGGTAGCTTACATCCTTCTAAGTTGGGAACTGCTGATTGAGGGCTCAGTGTCTGTTATTCTAAAAGTGTATTAATTCTGGTTTAAGCACTTGGGCTTCAGGCCAGTTATTTTACATTAGGAGGGTTCATGGTCTGCACTCTTGTGGGAGGAGAGGCTGGACTCTGCCCTTCTGAGCTGGGAATTTCTGGTTAAAGGCTTATAGTGCCTGCATATTTGAACTGCTTCTTACTGAAATTGGTACACTGTGTTTGCTATAGCATAGACTAGATCCAGGCCTGCTGAATCTAGCTTTGTTTGTATAACTTGAGCACTAATCCAGGCATTCTTTAAAGCATTCAATTGTATTTATTACTGCTTGGTAGTAACTTGATTAAAGTGTAGCTATAATTCTAAGTCTTTTGGATTAAGCACTTGGGCTTCAGACCAGTTGTTTTACATTAGGAAGGTTTGTTGCCTGCACTGTGGTGGCAGGACAGGTAGCTTACATCCTTCTAAGTTGGGAACTGCTGATTGAGGGCTCAGTTTCTGTTATTCTAAAAGTGTATTAGTTCTGGTTTTAGCACTTGGGCTTCAGGCCAGTTATTTTACATTAAGAGGGTTCGTGGTCTGCACTCTTGTGGGAGGAGAGGCTGGACTCTGCCCTTCTGAGCTGGGAATTTCTGGTTAAAGGCTTATAGTGCCTGCATATTTGAACTGCTTCTTACTGAAATTGGTACACCATGTTTGCTGTAGCATAGACTACATCCAGGCCTGCTGAATCTAGCTTTGTTTGTATAACTTGAGCACTAATCCAGGCATTCTTTAAAGTATTCAATTGTATTTATTACTGCTTGGTAGTAACTTGATTAAAGAGTAGCTATCATTCTAAGTCTTTTGAATTAAGCACTTGGGCTTCAGACCAGCTATTTTACATTAGGAAGGTTTGTGGCCTGCACTGTGGTGGCAGGACAGGTAGCTTACATCCTTCTAAGGTGGGAACTGCTGATTGAGGGCTCAGTGTCTGTTATTCCAAAAGTGTATTAGTTCTGCTTTAAGCACTTGGGCTTCAGGCCAGTTATTTTACATTAAGAAGGTTTGTGGTCTGCAGTCTTGTGGGAGGAGAGGCTGGACTCTGCCCTTCTGATCTGGGAATTTCTGGTTAAAGGCTTATAGTGCCTGCATATTTGAACTGTTTCTTACTGAAATTGGTACACCTTGTTTGCTGTATCTAGACTAGATCCAGGCCTGCTGAATCTAGCTTAGTTTCTATGCTTGTTGTTTGTTTGCTTGTTATTTACCTGAAATGCTAATTCCACCTAAAACGCGGCTTTTCAGCACTTCTGTGGATCCCTAGTGATATCTGCATTGCTTACTGTACTTATTTCCTTGTTTCACTTGAAAGAAAGTTACTGTTTGTCGTTTTTGCATTTGAGTTTCCTGTAACACATTGCATTTAAGTTACCTGGCACTTGCTCACTAAGTCAGCACTAAAAAATTAAAAGCACTACACCCTCACAAACTCTCTTGAGTACCATGTTCCCCATTGTCCCTATTTTTCAATTATAAAGGAATTCCCAATACTATTCTAGCATGTCCAAAGGTCAGTTGTCAATCTCCTCTCCGATCCAGCTGGTGAATCTGGGAATCTTGAGGCAATGTTACAACTGCCTCATGTACACAGACAACCCTCTCCTCCTCCCAACAATTTCCAACATATGTGAGAGATGCAACCATTTAGCCAAACTGGAGGCTAAGCTCTCTCAACACAGTACTGGCATAACCAGTCAGGAACAGAAGGAAACCACACACACTACAATTCCAGTCTCACATAGACCTACCACTACAGCAAACCAAACACATAAACAAACAAAAACATACTCGGAGGCTCTAAATAAAAATCTGCCTAAGCAGCAGAGACCTCCAAAGCAGACACCCAAGCAACCGCTACCCCAAAACAAAACACGTGCAACACATAGCTCACAAAGCCTGTGTGCCAAACAGTCACAGCCCTTAAGGCTAAACAACACACCTGATACACTTGTAATAGGTGACTCTATCGTCAGGCACACTGACGTCCCGCTCACCAGGCTGAACAAGGAGAAGGTCACGGTGAGCTGCCTGTTGGGCGCTAGGATCCACCACATAACACAAGCACTCAGGTCACTCCAAGGCAAGTACAAATATGACTCAGTCATTGTCCATGCTGGTGTGAATGACCTGAGACGTACCTCCCTGGACTACATGAAAAGGGACAGAGGAGCTCTCTGAGCATGTAGCCCAGGCTGGTATGACCCTGACCTTGAGTAGCATCTTACCCTCACCAAGAATGATGCCACAATATGAAGACAAGATGATAAATTTCAACAATTGGCTTAAGTATTGGTGTCATTCAAAGGGGATCCAATGCCTGTCAGCCTGGGATGACATGCTCGACAAGCCACGATGCTTCGCTAGGGACAGCTTGCACCTGTCACCACTGGGCTTTCGGATATTGGCAAAGGCTCTTGCTACCCCCATAGTGCCTTTTTTAGGCAAGGCTCAAAAGACAAACTCACCTCCATAGGTATCACAAGGGATAAGTAACTAGGAGTAATGCTACTCAACGCCAGAAGTCTAAACCTCAAGATGCACGCACTCAAAACTCTCCTTAGCATGAAGAACATCAATATCTGTGCAGTAACAGAAACCTGGTTCAAGGCTCCCGAGAGCACCTCAGCACTACCAGGTTATACCTTATACCATGCTTTTTGGCCCCAAAACTTGGACCGAACCACAAAAGGAGGGGGAGTATCAATATTCGTCAAAGATACCCACACCTCCAGGTTGGTGGCACAGCACGAAGCTTCTGAGACTATCCATGTGCAACTAACAGTGGGTAAACTGCCTTCCAGTTTATAGCCTGCTACAGACCACCCTCCCAAACCCAGGAACCCCACTCGGCCTTCCTGAGAATACTGGAAAATATGAAGGTCTCTCCAAACACCATTATATTGGGCGACTTCAACTACCCAAACATAGACTGGAAGCATTACTCTAGCTCCAACACCCTAGCACAAAGGTTCCTAGAATTTATAAACTCAAATGCCATGGAACAACTTGTTACCACTCCCACAAGAGGGGAAAACATACTGGACCTGATCATCATCAACATGGGGACTCTATACTCCAGACCAGAAGTGTATCCCTCACTGGTAAGATCAGACCATAAACTAATCTCACTGGATATTCACATCCCGACCCCACCCCCTGCCCAGAAAACCACAGTGAAAAACTTCTGTAAAGCAAATTTCACACTCCTCAAAACCGAGGTGGAATCCTTCAAAACCCCCGGGTCTGTGGAAAATACAGCCCAGACTGCAGAATCCTTTACAAATGCATTCTATGAACATCTTCAGGAATGAATGGATCATGCAATCCCAAATAAAAACAAGACCCAATCCTCCAAAGGCAGATGTCCTGTCTGGTGGACCCCAGCCATAAACAAACTATACATTAGAAGGAGGAAGCTACTACATGATTGAGCAAAATCCCCAAAAGGGAAGGCATCTCTGAACAGTATTAGCAAAAAACTATGGGCACTCATAAAATCGTCTAAGGCCAGCTTCGAGAGAAAAATTGCAAATGACACTAAGGATAATCGCAAGGCTTTCTTTAGTTATGTTTAGAACCTGGGTGGGAATTCCCAGATATGCTCAGAATTAGTGCAAAATGACAAAAAATACATCGAACGCACAGACATTGTCAACATCCTAGCTGACAGGTTTAGTGCAAACTCCCCCCCCCCCCAACCAAAAGGACAAATATCTATCCCAGCAGAGTGCTGCCCCACTGACATCTCAGATGCTCAGGTAAGAGCCGCCCTCTCCAAAGTAAAAAACACAGCATCAATGGGATCAGACAGTGTCCCGGGCTGCGTCCTACATGAACTCCAAGAAGAGCTAAACCCAAACATAAACCTACTGTTCAATCTCAGCCTTACTACAGGATATGTAGCCAAAGAGTGGCGTACAGCAACAGTGGTCCCTCTCCACAAAGGTGGTGCCTCAACGGATCCTGGAAACTATCGCCCCATAAGCCTGACTAGCTTGGTCTGCAAAGCTATGGAAAGGATCATCATGGACCTCATAAATAAAGATATTGGGGACCTAAAGACACTGGATCCTACCCAGTTCGACTTTGTTAAGGGCAGATCCTGCCTCTTAAACCTGGTCGATTTCTTTGAAACAGTCACCAAGGCCATTGACAAGGAGAAGGTGGTCCACACAGCCTACCTGGACCTCGCAAAAGCCTTCGATACAATACCCCACTCGGGCATTACAGATAAGCTCACCAGCTTAAATATAAACCTATATGTCACTAGATGGGTTGCAAACTGGCTCAAGGACAGAACCCACATGGTTAGAATTGCTGGAGCCATGTCAGACTCCAAACCAGTTACAAGTGGCATCCCACAAGGTTCAGTCCTGGGACCTCTCTTGTTCGATATATATTTCTCGGAGGTACAGGCCAACACGGAAGGACTGTGGCTGACCAAGTTCGCAGATGACTGCAAACTGGGCACCATAATCGACTCTCCAGCCGACATAAACATCCTCCAAAAGGGCCTCATAGAAACAGACAACTGGTGCCAGAGCAATAGCCTCAAGCTAAACGCCAAAAAGTGTATAGTCATCTAGATCAGGGGAGGTCATCGTGCCTCTTTACTCATCCCTCATCAGGCCCATAATTGAGTACAATATCCCTTTTGGGATGTACCTTACCAGACACCTGCATCAACTGGAAAGACCCCAAAAGTACCTCACCAAGAGGATCAAAGGGCTCAAACAGATGCCATATGCTGCCCGGTTAAAGAAACTCCAGCTCTACTCAGTGGTATACCGCCTGCTCAGAGGCGATCTGTGCCTGACGTATAAAGCCATGTTCAACCCGGAATTAATGGACATGCTGCACCTCAGAAAATCCAAATCCCATCGAGCTATGCGCTCGAGAGACTTGAATCTCAGCACTGAAATAAACAGGACATGCTGGAGGGACAGATTCATAACCCAGAGGCTCCCTTCACTCTGGGATAAAATCCCAGTCCAGGTTAGGCAGAGTCCCTCATTGACTCTCTTCAAGAGGAATCTTGATGAGTGAATGGGAGATCGTAGGTTTAACCCGGGTATCACTTCTGTGTCACTGTTAGACAGAGGCACAGTATACTAACCACGAAAAAGGGCATAGCAAAATTAATTTAAAATGGGTGGCGAAAGCCAAACACACTCTGGCTAGGCTTATAAATGCCCTAGGGCAGATAGCTTAGTATGAACCTATGGTCTATTACAATGAGGACTGCAGAATGACATGCTGGCTAGATATATCAGAAGCTTATAAATACACACACCCACCGATACACACACACACACACCCACACATACATACACACACACACACACACATATATATATATATATATATATATATATATATATATATATATATATATGTATATGCACACTTTCACATACTTAAACATGACACTAGCAGAAATGATCCTTTTGAGCTTGTTAAAACACACAATGATGCATTGTACAGATATTTTATGCACAGCAATGCTTTGAACACAAATAATTATAGGACAATTCATAAAGTAAATGCATTAAAAACATCTAACACAAGACCTTTTACTGTATTGTTCTAGTTTTAATAGTATTTATTTAATGCTTTAAGATTGTACAGTAGTAGATCCACCTTGCTGGGGTTCAATGACTAGTTTTACTACATTTTCTTTAATTTTTAAATATTATGTTCTATTATCTTCAATAAAACGCTTCTTCAACCTCAAAATAATTTAGAGTTAAATACTTTGCTATTGTAGATACTATGCCAATGAAGTAATTAGCCTACATTAATTAAAAATAATACTCCCTTTTTAATTTCTCCAAGTCTTTTGGGTTTCTAATACCATGACGGGAATGGACCCCATTCCTAAGTTAAAGTACAATTAAAGTTCATGAAATTAGTCTTATCTCACTCTTTGATGTTAGCCAAAAGTGCTCTTCACAGCACCTGCAATGTGCCCAGTAATGACTCATTTTGTAATTTGTATGGTGTTACATGAATTGGTAACATATCTAAATACTATTGTAAATTATTTTTTATAAGTCCAGTTGCTACTACTACTATTGGAACTGTCTGGGTATCTTTCTTCCACATGGCTCTCATTTCTGCCTGCAGATCAAGGTATTTTATGACTTTGTGTCTCTCTGTACGCAAGACACTGTAGTCACTAGGTGTGGTGATTTCAATGATCAATGCTACTTTTGCCTTCTTTTCTTGGACCACTATATCTGGTTTTCTAGCATCTATCTTTTGGACTGTTGGTATTGGGTGATCCCATGTGATGTAGACTTCATAATTTTCTATGAATCTCTGTGGCTCATCTTTCCAGTGTTTTTCAGCCACTTCGATGCCATAATGTTTGCACAATCTCCAGTGTAACAATATTGCCACATTATTATGCCTTTCAGTATACAGTCCCTCTGCCATTAGAGAGTCACAATCAGCAATAAGGTGTGTGACTATTTCCAATTCTGTTCCACAAAACATACATATGTCTGTTTCTCCCACATGTTCAATGGACTTAGTAAACCAGCGTGTACACAGACCACTATCTTGGGCTGCCAATATTAACCTTTCATTTCTTGATGTAAATTCACCTCTCCTTTACCATTCCTGCATTTGTTCTTTATCAGTATGAGGCTCTTCCAGAAGTTTTCTACACTTGCAACTATATCTATGTTTTTTCCACATTTCTTGCCTTCTCCCCTGGTCCTTCACCGTATATTCTTTCTTTTGTTTTTTTAGCACATTCAGTTGCTGCCTGATTTTTATCCACTTCTGGTTTGATTTCCATTCCTGCTTGATGTCGATATGCTTCTGCTAAATTAAGCAGAGATATTATCTTAGATTTATTCTCCTCATGTTTCAAAACTGTCACCACATTTAGAGCTTCTGAGGTCAGTAGATATGTGTGGAGTCCCACAATTGCAGATCTATACATGTAATCAATTTCAAGGAGGCCCATCCCTCCTTCAGAATGGGGAATACATAATCTTGGTGTACAATAATTTTTATAAATCATTTGGTGAGCATGAAGCATACTTCTTGTTTTAATATCCAATCTATCCAACACTTTTTGGGGCCAGTCAATCACTCCAAAACTATGAGTTAGGATAGGAAGAGCAAATTGATTTATAGCTTAGATCTTGTTCTTAGATGTCAATGCTGTTTTCAGGATTAATTTAAGTCTTCTAAAATACTCCTTACTAAGTTTTATTCGCATTTGTTCATGTTTTATTGCTGATCCTTCCTCAATTCTCAAGTATTTATACACCCCTTTTGCTCAAGTTCTTTTATATCACATTTTTGTCCCAAACTGATGTTTTGGTGCTGCAATTTTCCTTTTTTAAAGGTTGCTTTTGCACATTTATCAAGTCCAAATGACATTCCAATATCATCTGAAAATGTTTTGACAACCTGCAGCTGTGCTTTCAGTTCCTCATCTGATGAGCTATACAATTTTAAATCATCGACAAAAAGAAGATGAGAAGTCATTAGACTTTGTTGTTTTCTAGAAGCCAAATTATAGCCATGACCTAAGCTGTTAAGTACACAGCTTAATGGATTAATGGCAAGGCTAAATAGCAACGGTGACAGGGAGTCACCCTGGAATTTCCTCCTTTGGATTTTTATCCTTGGGATAATAATCTGTCCTTTATCATGGTTTAATTGCAAAGTGGTCTGCCACTCTTTCATGGTTACTGTAATGTAATCAATCAGAGGAGAATGTACCTTATACATTTTTAAGCACTCTTTTTCCCATGAATGTGGGATACTATAAAATGCTTTTTTATAGTCAATCCATGCCATACTTAGATTTTTCCCTTTCTTACAGTTCTCCACTATAACTTTATTTAACAACAAATGATCCTTTGTTCCATATTACTTTCTTTTATTGCCCTTTTGTTCTACTGCCATAATTGAGTTTTCTTCTAAATGACTATAAACTCTGTCGTTGTCAATCCCCATGTATAGTTTATACGTCGTCGGAAGACAGGTTATCGGTCTATAATTTTTAGGGTAGCTTGCAGGTTCACTCTTAAGAGCGAACATTGTTTTTCATGTTGTTAATCAGTGCGGTGTCTGTTCGGGGTGTACATATAAATAGTTCTTACTCATGGCTAGATCCTCATGTAAAAAAGTTAATACTTTAAGCCAAAAGTTAGGTACTGCATCTGGGCCTGGAGTTTTCCACTTAGAGGCTTTTCTCAACTTTGTTTCAATCTCTCTGGCCATTTTATATCCTGTACCTTTAAACTTCTTATTCTTTCTTTTACTTCTTCTATCCATTTCGCATTTTTGTTATGTTACACAGGATGTCCAGGGATACTTCTCCAAATAGTATCTACTTCCTCTTTTTTTGGTGGTCTATCATTCCTTTTACCTTATTTCCCAATTCTCTATAAAGCTTTTTTGGGTCATTAGTAAATTGCTTATTTTGTGCTTTTCCCTTATATTTATCTTCATATCTTCTAAGTCTTTCTGCCTGTTTTGAGATGTTTAGTTTGTTATCTCCAATAGTGCATAATAGATCCTGGTCTGTTCTAATACTGTGCATTGCTTTTATCACATCTACCTTTATTAATATTTTTGTTGATCTGTTCTCTCTTCTATAATCTTCTAACAATGACACTTCTTGTCTTAGCTGCTTTATAGTTTTCTCTATTCGATATTTTCATGATGGTATTCGCTTTCAACCCCCCTTTTCCCTCGCTACCCTATGTTCCTGTGGTAGAATTATATCAGATATTAATTTAGCAGCACAGTAATATATTCTGTTTATTTCTGTTATATTGCATGGATCTCTATGGACAGTCCTAATTACTGTGTTCATTTGTTTCATCAAGCTTCTGACTTTTGGGGTTTTATTAACCTTCTGGAGTCTATTCCTCTCATTGATCTTGATATTTCTGCCTTTGTCTATTAAATCAAGCAACTCTTCCCTTAACTCCTTTTCTTCCATACTGAGGGCACATCTCTTGATTTCCATTTCCTGTGGGCATTCTATAGAAAGTTCTGTAACATCGTCTTGTGGCACATTCTCTTCAATTTCATCCTGTGTCATCTGTTGTTTTGTCATATGAAAATGACTAGCCTATAACTCCTCAGCATTGACTACATCAGTTTCCACAGTTTCTTGTTCCTTTCCTTCCTGTCTAACTTCAAGTGAACTTTTATACTGGTTTCCTGTGGAAGGCTCCAAAATATCTTGATATAGCACCTGACCTGTTGCTTCCTGTTCCACTGGTTTCCCCTTAATTTGGATATCCATTGCTCTATCCTGTTGTGGTGCTTTCTGCATATGATTTTCTACACTGAATCCTTCTCTTTGCAACTGTTCCATTACCTCAATTTCTATTTCTTTGACGTCTCCATTACTAATCTCTTTTTCTACTTTTCCTCTTAATCTTATTTTTTGTATTGTAAAGTTTTCCATATCTGGATTCCTTTGCCTATATTTTTCTTCAAATATCTTTGGTGCTGCTCTTTTTGTATTAGATAGTTTTGCTTTTTCGTTTGCATAAATATTACACCATATTAAATCTCTTTTCTTTTACCCTGTCCATATTTCTTCTTCACATGTCTCCCGATCTTCTTGCTTTCCCTTATTCTGGGGGCTCGCTCCATCATGCTGTGATGAAGTCTGTTTTAGACCTTCTACATTAAAGCCTTCACTTCGCAGGCACTCCATAACTTCAACTTCTATTTCTTTAACTTCTACTTTACTAATCATCTTTTCTGCATTAAATCTTTGTGCTTTTAGTCTTTTTATTGTGAAATTGTCCATATCTGGATGCCTTTGCCTGTATTCTCCTTCAAATACCTACCTATTAATCACACAACCACTCTTACTCCCCCACATCCTCTCCTATTCTCTCACTTCCACCTCATTTCCCCCTCCCTCATCACAATAAATCTTCTACACCTCTTCCATCCTAAAATACTCTCCTCCTCATCAAAAAGCTTCTGCCTTACATTTCCACTAACCCCTAACTTCCTCCTATCCTCCAAACCTAAAAGACAAAAAGTTATCTCATGTAATTTCCTAGTCTTATCTGGGGACATTCACCCAAACCCTGGCCCCTGCCTCAGCTCAAACAACTCATTCCCTCCTTCACCCTACTCCCTCACTTTAAATAAGCCTCATCCTTCTCCCCCTCCTTCTTCTCACATCCCCTCTCTTAGCTCCCTTAAGGTCTTCACTATCAATGCCCAGAGCCTTAACAACAAAATTCACTATGCTCATGCATGGATTAATCACAACCAACCTGACATCTTAACCATCTCTGAAACCTGGCTAAAACTCCATATCTCTGACTCTGAAATCTTACCTCCAGGTTTCAACATCCTCAGAAGTGACCGTTTAAATAAAAAAGGTGGAGGCTCTGCCCTAATCTACTCTAACCTGCTCTCCATAATCCCCCTGCAAATTCCAATCCCCCTATTCAAAAACACTGAAATTACCGCAGGTCTGCTCCAACTCAATAAACAAAAATATCTGTTTCATCCCCCTATACATCTTCCCACGTGATAATATCTCTACCCTTGAGAATACTCTCCATTGGGCCTCATCTGAAATAAAATATGAAACATTTATTCTAGGAGACGTCAACATTGATTGGAACAAAATCAACACATCTTCCACCTCCTTAGCTATCAACCTCTTCAACTTTTCCCAAGTAATCCATTCTACCACCAGACCTAACAAAAAACACCCCCCAGGATCCATCATAGATTGGATCTTAGTTTCCCATCCTAACAAAATCTCTCTGTCTGGAACTAT
>NC_056732.1:489190094-489197594 GCF_019279795.1 Protopterus annectens
GGTGGCACAAATGTGTGTCCATAGGACACACACATGCATATCAGTGAGGCTCACATACCCAACACCAGCCTCAGCCAGCAGGACAGGTGTAGATGCCCATACAGAAAGGCTGAGCTAAGGCCTCCAATTGATGGCAATAATAAACAGCCCCCCTCCAGACCTACACAAACAATCTACAACAGGTCTGGCAGTTGTATGTTAGTTCTGAAGGGTAAGAAGTCTGAAACTGAAATGTAGGTCAATAAAATTTAAGATCTGTACTCTACTGATATGCCTCCAGTCTGCATGATAGGTCAGAATACAAAATGAAATGGAAGCCAACACAGTACCTGAAATACCAGTACAGTCATAGCAAATGTTTAAAGTCGTCAGGTGCCCCCCCCACCCCCACCCCCGCACATATACAAGCCTATGTAAAAATGCAGTAACATGTACAAACAGTGAAGCACAGATTACCTGAGCTGGCCCAATTTATAGCATGTGTACAATATGCAGGGCACTGTATGTTAGGTTGTTGTGTGTTGTACATTGTGTGGAAGTGGTCAACATGTAGGCATGGAGGGTTGTGTCTCGGTGGCTTATGTCCAGTACTGTTGATGACAGGGCCATGTTCCAACAACTGCAGTGCCAACCACAATGCTTCTTAGCAATACCCATGTCAGCAGTCAAACATACCCACTGTCCAGATGTCAATATCCATCACCGTTTGAAAGATGGACATGCCATGAATGTGGGCCCAGACATACACACAGTATACAGGTAGAAGTTCCCTAGACAGAGTACATAAAATGTAACTGTCAACTGCACACACCTTTGGAATTGCACATACAGGTTAGCAGCACATTAGTTGTCTGTGTAGTATGGAATACTGATGTAGTCTGGCCAATCAGTGGCACACCACAAAAAGACACAGTTATGAAGTAATGAGAGACTGCCTATGTCTCCACATAAGGCAGCATAAGGGGAATGTCCCAGGCATATCTGTGAGTCAGCTACAAGAAGCTTCCATATCACACTTGCACACAGCTCACCCACCATCAGCCACAGGTTTATCACAGGTCATATCCCTGCTGTTGGGAATGAGTACAGTATGACCCCCACTTCTGTATGGCAATACCCACAAAATGCAGCATGCTGAAGAGGTGTCCCATGCAGGTGTGTCCCTAGCTGTAAGCCACAACCTGCCAGCATCCAGACCGATGGATTAATATGGACAGGAACAATTGCCATTAACACCTCGCACGCTTACTCTGTCACCCCAGGGGAAGCCACTGGCTTGCAGCCTGGGAATGTAGGAGTGACAGAATGCACTGGCCTGCTACAGATGGCTTGCATCACGACCAAATGGCCTACAGTCCTCTGTCAAAGGCCTGTGCCTCACCCGTAGTGCCAATGTATGTTATCTCATAGGGTCCCTACTAACAACATAACACAGTCAACAGAACACAAATGCAAGGCCATGTTGACAAATCCCAGTAGCATGCCCACCATATCCTACTGCATGAACTGTGGACCAGCCCCTAAATACCGCTGGGATGAAGGGACAACTATAGGGATACTTTCTCAGATATTGCTCGCATAATGTTAGGAACAGGATAGAATAACAGAGTTAGGGGATGTAGAAGCATGAACGTCATGGAGTGTGTGAAGTCTGAAACTCTGATGTGCTCCCATACTACCCCTGCCTGCAAACCCAGTAATGTGTGGCTCGTAAACCACAATGTGAAGGGGACTGCCCAGATATATGAGGCCTGCCTCTGGGTAACCTGGGTGAATCTGTACAGCTGAGAGGTATGGACACAGCAGGATATGGCCATTCTTTTACGTCTATATATGCACAATAAGGGGATCCTCAGCCACCACAGTACCAAGGATCATTTACACAGACCCATTAGCAAGTGTCTGCAACTACCCCCAAAATGGCATGAGTGCCCAAGAATATGTAGGCTGCAGACCACAATACTGGACACATCATCATTCCTCTTGTATTTCACAGGAAATAACTGTGAGCAAATAAGTATATCTGTCAGTAGTTGACATAATACATCACAGTGTAAAACAGTACATATGTCTGAATATCTCTGCTAACACCAACCATGTAACACAAGCAGCACAGACACAATAGTTACAGTATCCCACTATCTGTCGCCCATTGTGACTCCATATTGTCAACCTATCTACAGATATCCTGCAGAAATAGTTTGCTAGCTGTAAGTGTAGAACACCAAACCCTGCACTGGAGTACAACCTACCTGGAATGGAGTCACACACTCAATACAGGAGGTCATACTGGGCATGCTCCTACACTTAGAGAAATGAAGCCCATGTCTGACAACACAGTGGACTATTCATATCTGTCAGTCGCAGATGTCTGTGCCGCACACCACATTGTACGCCATTCATGCTTTGCACACACATTGGATAGGAATACTCACACATATCCAAGGTCAACATACTATAATATGTCAAACATACACACACACACACACACACACACACACACACACACACACACACACACACACACACACACACACACACACACACACACACACATTTGGGGAAGAGAGGGGCAGACAGTGACAGAAATTTCCTTCATGAGGCCTGCCCCACCCACCACACATCCATTGGCCAATATCACATGATGTGCTGATGTAAATCACTGTAGACATTGCTTTTGGTAGCCCTCAGCCCTATAGTGCCTGTGGTGCTTGTGATAACTGTGCAACATGATAGTACAAATCAGTATTCATCTAGCATTTGTATACCCAGTCCTGTCAGATGTAAAGTTGTGTGTGACTGAGTGTGTGTGTGTGTGTGTGTGTGTGTGTGTGTTTGTGTGTGTTGCCAGAAGAATGGTTTATGGCCCATTCACACACACTGCACTTCCCATTGCCCATGTTAGCATTACTGCTGATGTCAGTCACCTTGAAATAACCCTTTGGACAAATTCCAGGCCTATAAGCTCCATGGAGCTTGCAATAACTGCGTAATGCTATAGTGTAGTATACTAGTTAGGTAGGAGTTCTAATCCCAAACATGGCAACTGTGAAACTTTGTGTGCAAGAGTGCATGTGTCTTTGATAATACCTGATTTTATGGACATTGACACTTACTACTCTCCCTTTACCCCTCTATTAGCACTGCTGCTGATGTTAGTCACCATCAAACATACCTATGGAGAGCTCTTCAACATATAAACTGTGTGGCACTTGTGATAACTGCGTAATACTATAATGTAGTATATTAGTTAGGTAGGAGTTCTACTCCCAGACATGGCAACTGTGAATGTTTGTATGAGAGAGTGTGTGTGTCTTTGATGGCACCTGATTTTATGAACACTGACACTTACTACTCTCATCTTACCCCTCCATTAGCACTGCTGCTAATGTTAGTCACTGGCAAAGATACTTGTGGAGAGCTTTCCAACATATAAGCTCTGTGTTGCTTCCGATAACTGCATAATACTATAGTGAAGCATACTAGTTAGATAGGACTTCTAATCCCAAACATGGCAACTGTGAAACTGTGTGTGTTTGTGTGAGAGAGTGTGTGTGTCTTTGATGATATCTGATTTTATGGACAGTGACACTTACTACTCTCCCCTTACCCATCCTTTAGCACGGCTGCTGATGTTAGCCTCCTTCAAAGATACCTGTGGAGAGCTCTCTAACATATAAGCTCTGTGGCGCTTGCGATAACTGTGTAATACTACAGTGTAGCATACTAGTTAGGTAGGAATTCTAATCCCAGAGATGGCAACTGTGAAACTGTGTGTGTTTGTGTGAGAGAGTGTGTGTGTCATTGACGATATCGGATTTTATGAACATTGACACTAACTACTCTCCCCCTACCCCTCCTTTAGCACTGCTGCTGATATTAGTCACCTTCAAAGATACCTTGGCACAGCTCTCCAACATGTAAGCTCCATGTCATGTGCCATCAATGCAGAACAATGTAATAGCAGTAACTACTTAGGTGTAGGTTTGAATCTCATCCATGGCAAGTGTTTGTGTGTGTGTACATATGTATGTCTGTACCTCAAAGATTTTGGCCCCATTTACACCCAGTACACATCTCAGAGCCTGACTTTAGAAGTCCTACAGATATTATCCACCTCAGAAGTACCTGTTGCCAACCTTAAACCATGTGAGGTCAGTGGCGCATGTGGTAAATGCGTAACATAATGCTTCATAAAGATTGTCAGATGGAAGTTTGAACCTCACACCTGGCAAATGTAAATGTGTGTGTAGGGCAAAATTATTTTTGCGATCTCTCACCCACTACATCACCCAATTCCAGTATTTACAAGGGCTGGTGAAGTTCCTCACCTTAGAAGTACCTTGGGACAACTTCCATCCTATAAGCTCTGTGGCTCGTGCGATAAATGCGATACACTATAGTAGCAATACAAAGCTAGGTAGGGGTTTTAATCTCAGTACTGGGAAGTGTGTGTGTGTGTGTGTGTGTGTGTGTGTGTGTGTGTGTGTGTGTGTGTGTATGTGGGTATCTGTCATCAGTTTCCTGTGTGGAGGTTGTTGTGATTGTGTAATAAAATGATCCATGGGGTGTGGGTTTTGCTAAATTATTATGTTGAGGAACTAGTATATGTCACATTGTCAACCTTACAAAGACAAAAGATGTCACACATCGGAGAAGTTGGTGTAGACAATCCATACCCCTACATGTGACATTATGGATTGGTGAACAATATAGGTAACTCTTCTATTACTCAGGGAACACTCTCCATCGAAGTCTCATACATAAACACACTTGGCTAGGCAACAACCACTATATTGGTAGTTTCCTGCATATTGCCTCATAGATAGTAACCATGGTGTGATTGCAGTGGACTACATGCCTGCTGACCACAACAGTGCCACTGACATCAGAAAGTACTGATGTGTTACATCTTCTGTGTGTTATCCAGCAAGTAAAAGGACATGGCACCCTGTTCCATCCCCTCAGTAAGCAAATAAATGTGGACAGTTGCCCTTTTGCTATGTTCCTCATTGGACACCTGCAACAACTGTAGAGTCTGCAAACGTAACCCACAAAGGGAATACCATGCCTTATACACATGCCCTGTATGGACAGATGCCACTAACTCCACTGAATACCAGTATCATGCTGTCAATGTAGGTGCAAGCACGATCTCAGTTACATAGCCAGGTCTCACCAAATGAGGTCAGGAATGCTACATCAGAAGATAACAATCTCTCCACACAACATGCCCCAGGGATCTCAAGTACACTTCCACACATCAAAGAACATGTGTGTGTGGGACGTGCACAACCCAGACACTGTCCATGTTATGGAATATAGATCACATACATGGGAAGCAGTGCACATCACTGGCCACCCATAATAGTAACCCAGATAAGTGGATGATGAATACAATACCCACCCCTAGGGACCACTCCAGGGACTACACCCCTGAGTCACACTGGGGACTATTGTCATGTGGCCTAATGCCAAGGTATTCCCTTGGCCTAGCCTTGTACAGCCCTCAGGCCCATTCACCTACTACACACCTGTGAAGCAATGAACCTATGCATCTCAGTACTGGCAAATATGTGTGTGTGTGTGTGTGTGTGTGTGTGTGTGTGTGTGTGTGTGTGTGTGTGTGTGTGTGTGGAGACAAATGAATTTAAAGCCATTCACTCTCACTACACCTCCCATTTCCCTACTTTAGCATGCCTACTGATGTCAGTCACTTTGAAATAACCATTTGGCCATGTTTCAACCCTATAAGCTCTGTGGCGCTTGCAATAACTGTGTAATACTGTAGTGTAGGAAACTAGTTATGTAGGATTTCTAATCCTGATCCAGCCAACTGTGATAATGTGTGTGTTTCTGTGAGAGAGTGTGTGTGTCTTTGTTAACACCTGATTTTGTGGACATTCACACTTACTACACTTCCCTTACCCCTCCTTTAGCACTGCTGCTGATATCACTCACCTTCAAAGATACCTTTGGACAGCTCTCCAACATGCAAGCTCCATGGCGGATGCAATAACTATATAACACTGTAATAGCAATACATAGGTAGGGGTTTTAAACTCAGTACTGGTAAGTGTGTGAGTGTGTGTGTGTCAACAGTATTGTGTGGGTGTTGGAGTTATTGTGCAATAACAGGATCCATTGTAGTGTGGGTTTTGCTACATCATTATTTTGAGATCCTATATGTCCCAATGTCCACATTACAAGGCCAACAGTTTTCAAACACTGTACAGGTTGTTGTAGACAATCCACAGCCATAAATTTGTACAGCCATATGCAATTACTATCTGACAGTATGGATTTCTAAACAATATAGGCAACCGTTATAATACCCAGATACCACTCTCCACCCACGGATCATACACAAACATGCTTGGCTCTTACTCCATTTCTTTCTTACTTTCTCTCTGTCTCTGTCTCTGTCTCTGTCTCTGTCTCTCTCTCTCTCTCTCTCTCTCTCTCTCTCTCCCTCTCTGGTGGATATGGAAAACTACATCTGTTTGCACAGGCAGCAGCTTGACTTTTGTAGGTAATGCTCATGATCAGCTGATGGCCTGTCCATGAATTGGAGTACCCCACTTGCTAATTGCATGTGGAACAGCTGTGGTATCATTCCTATAGAATTGCATGGAAACACGCTCCTATAACTAAGCACTCCATGTGGGTGTCAGCCCTTTTCCTTCACTGTGAGTAGGACTTCATGTGGGTGGCTGATAAACAGCATCACAGAGGGTAGCTGGAAATACCTCTTACAACATACACTGTGGAGACAGGCCAACAAACAGGAGGGGGATGTTCCAGACATGGGGACAGAATGTAAGTATTGCTGTTCTACATTTGAAGTAATGTTGGTTTAATAAGGTTTGCGTGGGTATGGCTGTTCTACATGATTTAAAGTCTGGCATGACATTGTTATGTGGTTGGGGAAACTCTTACCTGTAGAGCTATCTGCAGATTGGCCAGAGTTTTGAATCTTAGATGTGGTGTGTTACTCACACATTTCCTATCTTTAGAAATGTAGTAGCATACTCTGATGATTACAGTCAGTACATAGTGATATCCATGTGTGTTACTGACTTCATATCCCTCGGAAGAGATATGTCACAACAAACCCTGTTACACCAGGAATTTTCTCAGTTTATCACAGCAGTATGTCAGTACTGGCCCTGTGTTTGTGCCTTTGTCCCCCAAGTCTGTCACCCTTTGTCCATATGTCATGCAGTAAGAGGTTCATATGTAAAGTATATTATTACTGATTGACATCATTCCTGATAACAAGCCAGTGATATATCAGACTGGTAGACATATTATGCATAGTAGGCCTTATATTTGAGGACATTCTGTTGTAGTCTGTACATTAGTGAGGTCTGTGAACTTATGGTGATTGTTGACAAAGTGTCAGTAGTGTGTAGCAGTGTATTGAGAATATGTTACTTGGCCTGTGTACAGAGTGTGGTAGATGTCAGTGTTCTTAGTCCTATTCTATCTGATGTCGCA
>NC_056732.1:489200133-489227433 GCF_019279795.1 Protopterus annectens
CCATTGGTCTGGATGCTGGCAGGGTGCTGCTTACAGCTAAGGACACACCTGCATGGGGCACCTCTTCACCATGCTGCATTTTGTGGGTATTCCCATACAGAAGTGGGGGTCATACTGTACTCATTCCCAACAGCAGGGATATGACCTGTGATAAACCTGTGGCTGATGGTCGGGTGAGCTGAGTGCAAGTGTGATATGGAAGCTTCTTGCAGCTGACTCACAGATATACCTGGGACATTCCCCTTATGCTGCCTTATGCGGGGACATAAAAATACACGAAACCCAGACTCTCCACAAAGTCGGGGACATAGGCAGTCTCTCATTACTTCATAACTGTGTCTTTTTGTGGTCTACCACTGATTGGCCAGACTACATCAGTATTCCATACTACACAAACAACTAATGTGCTGCTAACCTGTATGTGTAATTCCAAAGGTGTGTGCAGTTGACAGTTACATTTTATGTACTCTGTCTAGGGAACTTCTACCTGTATACTGTGTGTATGTCTGGGCCCACATTCATGGCATGTGAATCTTTCAAACAGTGATGGATATTGACATCTGGACAGTGGGTATGGATGACTGCTGACATGGGTATTGCTAAGAAGCATTGTGGTTGGCACTGCAGTTGTTGGCACATGGCCCTGTCATCAACAGTACTGGCCATAAGCCACCGAGACACAACCCTCCATGCCTACATGCTGACCACTTCCACACAATGTAAAACACACAACAACTTAACACACAGTGCCCTGCATATTGTACACATGCTACAATCTATCCTGTAAATTGGGCCAGCTCAGGTAATCTGTGCTTCACTGTTATTAAACCTACACGTACATGTTACTGCATTTTTACATAGGATTGTGGGGGGGGGCACACCTGATGACTTTAAACATTTGCTATGACTGTACTGGTATTTCAGGTACTCTGTTGGCTTCCATTTCATTTTGTATTCTGACTTATCATGCAGACTAGAGGCATATCAGTAGAGTACAGATCTTAAATTCTATTGACCTACATTTCAGTTTCAGACTTCTTACCCTTCAGAACTAACACACAACTGACAGACCTGTTGTAGACTGTTTGTGTAGGTCTGGGAGGAGGGCTGTTTAGCATTGCCATCAATTGGCGGCCTTAGCTCAGCCTTGCTGTATGGTCATCTGCACCTGTCCCGCTGGCTGAGGCTGGTGTTGGTTATGTGAGCCTCACTGATATGCATGTACACACATTTGTGCCACCACATGTACTGCAGTGGGATTTGTCACCTTGTCTAGTACTGCCTAGTATATTCACAGCAGTATTTGTTATGGATTTCATGCTGCCCATAAAGGTGTCCACTATCTGCTGCCATCCCATTCAGCCACCTGATTTCCTTGCATGCTCACATCCATACCATAGATACAACTATCAGAACATACTACTCCATTCAGCAATTGATAGGAAGAGTGACTTACCTTGTGGTTGTGCCAGTATTGAGGACAGTGCTGGAGGGATATGTTGGATGCACATAGTACACTCCCTATACAAGGTAAAGCACAGGTAGTGTCATGTTTAGCATCCAATTTACTGTATGTGCGAGTCAGAGAGAGGTGTCATTCCCTGGGTCCCTACCGTGTCAATGTATGTGCTATGTTTTGCCTCTTTGCCAAAGCCTGGGCATACTGGGCACACCTCCTTCTGCCTGCATGGACATGCTCAGGTTGTTCCTCCTCCAAGTCCCTCTTTGCCTGTGATGGCTTTGGCAATGGTGGGGGGCTGTGTAGCCTTGCCCCGTGCTGTTCCTGCTGCAGTGGTTTCCACAGGATCATATTGTGTAGCATGGCATATACTATGAACATTTGTGTACATGTAGCTGGAGAGTACTGCAAGGCTCCACCAGATATGTCCAGGCAGCGGAACTGTGACTGGAGCATCCCAAACACATGCTCTATTATGATTCTGGTTTGTGCGTGTGCCTCATTATGGAATTCTTGTTTGGGTGTGTATGTGCATTTCTGATGGATGTCATCAGCCACGTCTCCAGTGCGTAACCAGCATCCCCCACTAGGTGGCCATATGGGATGTCCCCACTGGCATATGACTGGTACAGCTGTATCATATGCCAGATGTGGGAGTCGTGATACCTTCCAGGGCTGCCAGCACACACATTCAAGATTATGTTCTGGGCATTGCACATGACCTGACAGTTGATGGAGGGGAAGCCCTTGCGGTTTATGTAGACCCTACCCTGCTCACCAGGTGGTGCTTTGATGTGTATGTGCGTATAGTCTATAGCACCCACTACCTCAGGGTATTCTGCTATTTGGTGGAAGAGACACATATTGCTGGTCAACACCTCATGGGTGTTGAAATATATGTGCTTACTGTCATCTGCTGACATGGCATCTAGGAACTGCTGGAGTACCCTGGATGCTGATGTCTGTGAGATCCCCATGATATCCCCAGTTGGCCTTTGGAAGGTACCTGTGGCTAGTATTCTTAAGCCAACACATACCTTGGTATCCACTGGAATGGGTTCCCCTCTGTTGGTTCTGTGTGTGAGGCGTGGCCAGTACAGCTTAACAATTTGCTGTAGAATGTCCCTGTCCACCCTATAGCACTCCAATATCTCCAGCTCATGTAGCCCATGGTAGATTACCCTGGGTCTGTACACTCTTCTCCTTCTACTCACTGTGGTTTAGTCATCAAGATTCACATCCTCACCACCCTCAGCCTCTTTCACTTATTGATGTATGAGAGCAACAGCAGCCCCTAACATTTTGTTAGTTTTGTCAGGTAAACTTTCCATGTCTCTGTACACCGGTGGTGTAGAGTTTGTGGGAAAAAACAAAGTGAAAGGTGTTTGCATAGTTTATAGTAATGTGCTGGGCTGGGCTGCTGCCTATGTAATTGGCTGATTCTGACATAGTTCACCTGTCAGCTATACAACTTTCTCCTTGACTGCCTGTTGTTTTCCTTTCCCATTGATTTCCCATTTAAGCCCCAAGGCTAATTCATAGTTACCACACTCACACTGAGCCTTCCCCCTTAGCAACCACTATTCCATGGTATTATTATGGTCTTATGCATGTCACTGATTATCATTGCAAAAATGCTGATTTTGGTTTAAAAGCTTATTTCCAACTTTTATTCTTATTTTCGGGCCGATCCTGTTTGAGCACCACTGCCCTACGCTTAAATGGCCGAAATTGGCAAAAAAATAAATGAAACTTATTTTTTGTAATTTTGCAAATATTTCTCATGCCAGTGGGCATATATTTGGCCATTGGCATGCCTATTACATTGAATACCTGCTTTCTTTGGAGCTGTCATGCCTCCATTTTGTAATTTGCAGAAATGTATTCAGTTAGTAACCGAATACATTTCTGCAGGTTACACTATTCCTACACAGACTCCTGCCTGCTTCCTGGATCAGTAATTCACCTCATTTGCATGGTTTTCACCAGCAAATGGGGTAATTAGGATATAGCAGTGGTATCCATGCAGGAATAGTGTAGGAGCACACATGCACTTCCCAGGAGCTCATTCCTGGATGGCTCATCAGTCATATTGCATGCAGCAGCTCTTGCACTATTCCTGCACTCCGTGCAGAGCTTGCTGAATCCAGAGGAATGGCTAAGACTGTTTTTAAAAAGGTTGTTGTGCATATTTTGAGAATTTTGTTCTACTCATGGGTAGTGGTGTGTCAACATTTACAAAGTCAACCTTTTGTGGTCAACATTGCCTTGTTAATGTTGATATTTGGGTCATTCATTCCTTTGCAGTAGATCCAGACATATAATATCTATATAACAGCCAAATGTATAGCATATCAATATAAATGTTTATTCGTGTTCATTTATTTATTTACAACCATCAGCTTCCTTCATTGATACACTGTACCTTTGGTCATTATTGTTTTCATATAGCATATATACAGCGACTAGTGCCTTAGTATACACATATATATATATATATATATATATATATATATATATATATATATATATGTATGTATACCCATTTAAGTATATACAATTGCACCACAAACTCTTCTTTGTTAACAACACGTGCACACTAATGTGTATAACTGGCAGATTTTGCAACTGCTGGATTAGTCAAGTCATGGCATTAGTCAACAAAGATAAGTGGCAATGCATTTGTTGATGAGCATTGGTGTGCAAGTGAGTGCTGTTTAGATTTAGAATAGATGGTTAGTTAAGGAGCTAGGGTTAGTAAGTATATGAAAGTGTGTGTGTGTTGTAGGATCAGAGAAAGAATCAAGGGGATGGCATAAGCACATGTGTGAGTGCTTGCATGTTAGACTTTGTGTAAAGCTTAAGTAAAGAAATAGTTTTAGTGTATGTGTGAGTATTTATTTGCAGGTTATGGTTAGATTTAGAGTTGAGTATTAGGGTAAAGAAAAGTATGTGTGTGTGTGTGTGTGTGTGTGTGTGTGTGTGTGTGTGTGTGTGTGTGTGTGTGTGTGTGTGTGTGTGTGTGGCAGTTTGTGCAAACATGTACATATAGATAGATATTTATATGTATAGTGTGTGTGTGTGTGTGTGTGTGTGTGTGTGTGTGTGTGTGTGTGTGTGTGTGTGTGTGTGTGTGTGCATGTGTGTGCGCATGTGTGCATGTGTGTGTTTGTGTGTGTGCGTGTGTGTATAAGCTTCTGATATATCTAGCCATCATGTCATTCTGCAGTCCTCATTGTAATAGACCATGAACTTGCTATTTGTGATTTGTTACTGATTGCTACCAAAAGAAGGGAGGAAGGGGGACTGAATGATGATTAGAAACATGCTCATTTTTTGGCTCATACTGGGAGTTGGGTATGAAAAGTCAGCAAGCAAAGGAGTGTAGTAGTGCTGAAATTGAATTCATTCTCAAATCTTGGTAAGTACCTTCGCGAGGTGGACCCTGTTTTTCACAAAATCTCACTAAGGCGACACTGATATATAGACTGTATTTATATAGCATATATCATGGACAGAAGTAAATCAAAAATAAAAAAAAGATAGCTGGGTGCACAAGACCCAGGATAAAAAAGTGGTCAATCCTGGTAGGCACACTGGTGCCAGGAATGGAAAAAATGACAGTGTAGAATCCTCAAAATACAGAAACAATCCTACAATGGGGCCAGGCCAGGCTCAGGGGGAGGATGGCCCCCCTGTTGTATAAGGAAGTATTAGTCCACAAAAATGACAAAAAATAATTGGCCAAAGAAGAGCCATAAAGATGACAGAGTGGACTATTGATGATAAGAAAGAAAGTATGTATTGTTACTATTATATAAAAAGCCCAGAATTTTCAGACACAAGATATACAAAACGATTAAGAGAGAAATTAGAGGAAAGAAAAATACTTCCGCAGGAAAAACTGTCACAAGCTTCAAATAAAAATTTGCTTTCATTAATACAACAGATTTTTGAAAAGCAGTATATAGATCAAGAAAGTTTGATCTCTTTGGAAAAAGAAGCCTCTGAGGAAGTGAGAAAATATAAACAACAAAACCCTAAAGATATTTGAAAATTATAAAAAAAAATATGGACATGGGAAAGAAAGAGAGATTTGATATGGTACAATATTTATGCAAAGGAGAAAGCCAAGTTAACTAATATACAGGAGGCAGTTTCAAATATATTCGAAGGAAAATATAGGCAAAGGCATCCAGATGTGGAAAATTTCACAATAAAAAGACTAAAAGCACAAAGATGTAATGCAGAAAAGATGATTAGTAAAGCAGAAGTTAAAGAAATAGAAGTTGAAGTTATGGAGTGCCTGCGAAGAGAAGGCTTTAATGTAGAAGGTCTAAAACATACTTCATCACAGCATGATGGAGTGAGTCCCCAGAATAAGGAACAGTAAGAAGATCAGGAGACATGTGAAGAAGAAATATGGACATGAGGAAAGGAAAAGAGATTTAATATGGTGTAATATTTATGCAAAGGAAAAAGGAAAACTATCTAATACAAAAAGAGCAGCACCAAAGATATTTGAAGAAAAATATAGGCAAAGGAATCCAGATATGGAAAACTTTACAATACAAAAAATAAGAAGACTAAGAGGAAAAGTAGAAAAAGAGATTAGTAATAGAGACGTCAAAGAAATAGAAATTGAGGTAATGGAACAGTTGCAAAGAGAAGGATTCAGAGTAGAAAATCAAATGCAGACAGCACCACAACAGGATAGAGCAATGGATATCCAAATTAAGGGGAAACCAGTGGAACAGGAAGCAACAGGTCAGGTGCCATATCAAGATATTTTGGAGCTTTCCACAGGAAACCAGTATAAAAGTTCACTTGAAGTTAGACAGGAAGGAAAGGAACAGGAAACTGTGGAAACTGATGTAGTTAATGCTGAGGAGTGATAGGCTAGTGAGTTCCCATATGACAAAACAACAGATGACACAGGATGAAATTGAAGAGAATGTGCCACAAGACGATGTTACAGAACTTTCTATAGAATGCCCGCAGGAAATGGAAAACAAGAGATGTGCCCTCAGTATGGAAGAAAAGGAGTTAAGAGAAGAGTTGCTTGATTTAATAGACAAAGGCAGATATATCAAGATCAATGAGAGGAATAGACTGCAGAAGGTTAATAAAACCCCAAAAGTCAGAAGCTTGATAAAACAAATGAACACAGTAATTAGGACTGTCCATAGAGATCCATGCGATATAACAGAAATAAACAGAATGTATTGCTGTGCTGCTAAATTAATAACTGATAAAATTCTACCACAGGAACATAGGGTAGCGAGGGAAATGGAGGGTTGAAAGCAAATACCATCATGGAAATATCGAATAGAGAAAACTGTAAAGCAGCTAAGACAAGAAGTGTCATTGTTAGAAGATTATAGAAGAGGGAACAGATCAACAAATATATTAATAAAGATAGATGTGACAAAAGCAATGCACAGTATTAGAACAGACCAGGATCTATTATGCACTATTGGAGATAACAAACTAAAAATCTCAAAACAGGCAGAAAGACTTAGAAGATATGAAGATAAATATAAGGGAAAAGCACAAAATAAGCAATTTACTAATGACCCAAAAAAGCTTTATAGAGGATTGGGAAATAAGGTAAAAGGAATTGATAGACCACCGAAAAAGGAGGAAGTAGATACATTTTGGAGAAGTATCTATGAACATCCTGTGGAACATAACAAAGATGCTAAATGGATAGAAGAAGTAAAAGAAAAAATAAGAAGTTTAAAGGTACAGGATATGAAATGGGATGAAATAGCCAGAGAGACTGAAACAAAGTTGAGAAAAGCCTCTAACTGGAAAACCCCAGGCCCAGATGCAGTACCTAACTTTTGGCTTAAAGTATTAACTTCTTTACACAAGGATCTAGCCATGAGTAAGAACTATTTATATGCACACCCTGAACAGACACCGCACTGGTTAACAACAGGAGAAACAATGCTCTTACTTAAGAGTGAACCTGTAAGCTACCCTAAAAATTATAGTCCGATAACCTGTCTTCAGACGACGTATAAACTATACACGGGGATTGACACCTACAGAGTTTATAGTCATTTAGAAGAAAACTCAATTATGGCAGTAGAACAAAAGGGCAATAAAAGAAAGTCATATGGAACAAAGGATCATTTGTTGTTAAATAAAGTTATAGCGGAGAACTGTAAGAAAGGGAAGAATCTAAGTATGGCATGGATTGACTATAAAAAAGCATTTTATAGTATCCCACATTCATGGGTAAAAGAGTACTTAAAAATGTATAAGGTACATCCTACTCTGATTGATTACATTACAGTAACCATGAAACAGTGGCAGACCACTTTGCAATTAAACCATGATAAAGGACAGATTATTATCCCAGGGATAAAAATCCAAAGGAGGAGATTCCAGGGTGACTCCCTGTCACCATTGCTATTTTGCCTTGCCATGAATCCATTAAGCTGTTTACTTAACAGCTTTGGTCATGGCTATAATTTGGCTTCTAGAAAACAACAAAGTCTAATGACTTCTCATCTTCTTTTTGTCGATGATTTAAAATTGTATAGCTCATCAGACGAGGAACTGAAAGCACAGTTCCAGGTTGTCAAAACTTTTTCAGATGATATTGGAATGTCATTTGGTCTTGATAAATGTGCAAAAGCAACCTTTAAGAAAGGAAAATTGCAGCACCAGGAAAACATCAGTTTGGGACAAGAATGTGATATAAAAGAACTTGAGCAAGAGGGGTGTATAAATACTTGAGAATTGATGAAGGATCAGCAATAAAACATGAACAAATGTGAATAAAGCTTAGTAAGGAGTATTTTAGAAGACTTAAATTAATCCTGAAAACAGCATTGACACCTAAGAACAAGATCTAAGCTATAAATCAATTTGCTCTTCCTATCCTAACTTATAGTTTGGAGTGATTGATTGGCCCCAAAAAGTGTTGGATAGATAAGATATTAAAACAAGAAGGATGCTTCATGCTCACCAAATGATTTATAAAAATCAGTGTATACCAAGATTATGTATTCCCCGTTCTGAAGGAGGGATGGGCCTCCTTGAAATTGATTACATGTATAGATCTGCAATTGTGGGACTCCACACATATCTACTGAACTCACAAGCTCTAAATGTGGTGAAAGTTTTGAAACATGAGGAGAATAAATCTAAGATAACATCTCTGCTTAATTTAGCAGAAGCATATCGACATCAAGCGGGAATGGAAATCAAACCAGAAGTGGATAAAAACCAGGCAGCAACTGAATGTGCTAAAAAACAAAAGAAAGAATATAAGGTGAAGGACCAGGGGAGAAGGCAAGAAATGTGGAAAAACATAAATATAGTTGCAAATACAGAAAACTTCTGGAAGAGTCTCATATTGATCAAGAACAAATGCAGGAATGGTAAAGGAGAGGTGAATTTACATCAAGAAATGAAAGGTTGATATTGGCAGCCCAAGATAGTGGGCTGTGTACACGCTGGTTTACTAAGTCCATTGAACATGTGGGAGAAACAGACATATGTAGGTTTTGTGGAACAGAATTGGAAATAGTCACACACCTTATTGCTGATTGTGACTCTCTAATGGCAGAGGGACTGTATACTGAAAGGCATAATAATGTGGCAAGATTGTTACACTGGAGATTGTGCAAACATTATGGCATCGAAGTGGCTGAAAAACACTGGAAAGATGAGCCACAGAGAATCATAGAAAATGATGGTCTACATCACATGAGATCACCCAATACCAACAGTCCAAAAGATAGATGCTAGAAAACCAGATATAGTGGTCCAAGAAAAGAAGACAAAAGTAGCATTGATCATTGAAATCGCCACACCTAGTGACTACAGTGTCTTGCGTACAGAGAGACACAAAGTCATAAAATACCTTGATCTGCAGGCAGAAATGAGAGCCATGTGGAAGAAAGATACCCAGACAGTTCCAATTGTAGTAGCAGCAACTGGTCTTATAAAAAATAATTTACAATAGTATTTAGATATGTTACCAATTCATGTAACATCATACGAATTACAAAATGAGTAATTATGGGGCACATTGCAGGTGTTGTGAAGAGCACTTTTGGCTAACATCAAAGAGTGAGATAATACTAATTTCATGAACTTTAATCGTACTTTGACTTAGAAATGGTGTCCATTCCCGTCATGGTATTAGAAACCCAAAAGACTTGGAGAAATTAAAAAAGGGAGTATTATTTTTTAATTAATGTAGGCTAATTACTTCATTGGCATAGTAGCTACAATAGCAAAGTATTTAACTCTAAATTATTTTGAGGTTGAAGAAGTGTTTTATTGAAGATAATAGAACATAAGATTTTAAAATTAAAGAAAATGTAGTAAAACTAGTCATTGGCCCCCTGAAGGTGGATCTACTACTGTACAATCTTAAAGCATTAAATAATACTATTAAAACTAGAACAATACAATAAAAGGTCTTGTGTCAGATGTTTTTTAATGCATTTACTTTATGAATTGTCCTATAATTATTTGTGTTCAAAGCATTGCTGTGCATAAAATATCTGTACAATGCATCATTGTGTGTTTTAACAAGCTCAAAAGGATAATTTCTGCTAGTGTCATGTTTAAGTATGTGAAAGTGTGCATATATATATATATATATATATATATATATATATATATATGTGTGTGTGTGTGTGTGTGTGTGTGTGTGTGTGTATTTATTAGCTTCTGATATATCTAGCCAGCATGTCATTCTGCAGTCCTCATTGTAATAGACCATGAACTTGCTATTTCTGATTTGTTACTGATTGCTACCAAAAGAAGGGAGGATGGGGGACTGAATGCTAATTAGAAACATGCTTATTTTTGGCTCATACTGGGAGTATTATTTTTTTAATTAATGTAGGCTAATTACTTCATTGGCATAGTAGCTACAATAGCAAAGTATTTAACTCTAAATTATTTTGAGGCTGAAGAAGTGTTTTATTGTAGATAATAGAACATAAGATTTTAAAATTAAAGAAAATGTAGTAAAACTAGTCATTGCCCCCCCTGCAATGTGGATCTACTACTGTACAATCTTAAAGTATTAAATAATAGGTTTACTATTAAAATTTCGAACGGCACTCTGTCAACTGTGCTATAGTTGGCAACGGAAGTTCGAAAACGTCAAATGTCGAAGTAAAAAAATCAATCTAGGAATGGTTTTAACATGGGTCGAGGTAGGTGTTCAGTATTATTCTGAACTACAAACATCTCCGCTACCTCGACCCATGTTAAAACCCATTCCTAGATTGTTTTTTTTGACTTCACAATTATCATTTTCGAACTTCCGTGTTCGACTATAGTACAGTCGACGGAGTGCCATTCGAAATTTTAATAGTAAACCAAATAATACTATTAAAACTAGAACAATACAGTAAAAGGTCTTGTGTCAGATGTTTTTTAATGCATTTACTTTATGAATTGTCCTATAATTATTTGTGTTCAAAGCATTGCTGTGCATAAATATCTGTACAATGCATCATTGTGTGTTTTAACAAGCTCAAAAGGATAATTTCTGCTACTGTCATGTTTAAGCAGTAGAGTTTAGTTTATAGCATTTCCAACACAGTATAATGTATGATTACTTTATTATTATTTAGGCTATCATAATGTTATATTTGTAATGGCTGTGTAAGTATTTCACTATCTGGGTACAAATTTTAATTGTATATGTCTTTTTTCTATTTTTTCAACAGGTTGACACCCAAACCCTCTTCCTTCCTCCTCTTTCTTGGAGCTGTTACAGTACATGCGATGCATCTTGCTTTGAAGTCTGAGCCATGGTACAGAAAGCATCATGCCATTTGTACAATCAGTACAATTTTGTATAACACGCTGTCTTTCCTAATTCCACTGGTGTATTCAGAAATGTGCCAGAGTAATATATAAATAGTAAAAAAAAAATAAGAAGAAGAAAATCATCCATTGTAGTTCTACACAATGTAATGTACATTTGTTCTGCATAATATGTCCTTTTGTTTTCATCTATATGGTGGAATATGCACATGTAGCCACAGACAACAAAGTGCCTCAGGAAATCCACTTTCTGCAAATGTATCACAAACAGTTTTGAACAGTTTTAACATATGTATGACAAATGTGTCTCAAAATATAGAATATACTCAGGTAATGTAATAATGGAATTAAAGTCTGACTAGTTTGTTATGGAAGAAGATTTAAAGTAAAACTTGCTTTACATAATGTTTTTCCCTGTTACATACTTGTAAAACTTTTATAAACTGTAAAATTATGAGGCTGAGAACCTAATAATGTTACAGGTTTAAAAGCGTAGCACCCTCCCCATAAACACACACACACACGTGCACATGGAAGTACATACACACATACAGCTACATACACAGGCACACAGACAAACTCTCATGTTTCAGGTACAACAAAACTCCTGTGGCTTCTCTTCCTCCTACAGTGTTCCTTGCTGCTTCTGAGCAGGCATTTACAAACAAATCATAAGGGAGTAATGTGGTACTCTTTCTGGCTAGACATACCATGGCAACTGATAATAACTGGCTATTTATGAGATGGGAATTACCAGCCTATACTGAAGTGGCTGTGATGTGGCATAATTGAGCCATAAAAGGATATAGCTGGACAGTTGGAGCATTCCACAAAGCAGTACTTTGCTGCTTAATTAATTCTTATTAGAAAGAATTAGTAATATTTCGTGATTTTATTTATTTGCATTTTCTTGTCCAGTTTCTTTGAGTGGGTAGAAGCCAATTTCATTGGAGACCAGGGAGAGACATGTCCATTTACATATGTATACATCATACATACTCACCAACTGAAACGTGGATGTATGAGCATAATCAGAAGTGAACCGAATGTGGAGTAGAAAAATGTGGAACAGGCGTTAGCGTATTTTATGTAAGCAATCAGTTTAACAAAAAGTAGTTCAGAAGGGTATATAGATACTTATCTACTAGCATTATTTACAAAAGGAGTATACATTTTGAAGAATGGTATACACAAACAAGATAATAGCAAAGCATGTATTTACACATTAGTTATTTACAAATACCTGCAGGTGCCAAGGAGAAGATGGCCTTGGTAAAAGAGAATAAGGAAAAGATTTGAAAAATAAAATAAAATTGTGGTAGCTATACAAGGGCATATAGCACAAGAAGTATATAGTAGTGGAGTAATATGGGATGAGTATGGGGTATGATGCTGAACAGTATAGTACAAAATAGAGGTATAGGCAGCTAAAAGTAAAGCTACAGAAATCTGATACAGGATATAGAGCTGCTTAGTAGGATGAAAAGGATCTGAGATACTTGGTGGGGGGAGTGGAGAAGAAGTATATGAATGACATGGTGATGGAGTTGAGGTACAATAAGCAAGTGTTTTTAATATAAGATAAATAGGTAGGTATAGGGAAAGGTGGGGGAGGTGGAAGGGTATATGTGAAATAGGTGCATGGTGTAAGAAAGAGGGCTAATGTCTAGAGGTGAGAGGAGGGGTAAGGGGGTTGACTGAAAAATAAATCAATGATAGAGGAGTATAAAAACAAAAAAAATATTTCTTGTCTGTGAACAAAATGAAGTAGGAAAAATTGTGCGGACTGAATGATTAAGTAATGCCTTTCATACAACTACATGATCATCTATAATGTGAGATGTTTTTGTCACTGATTTGAATAAAATTATCACTGAAATGTTGTGAATTTCTGAATCATGGCTGTTGCAGCAGTATAAATAAATCAATTAATCAATGAAAATAAATTAATAAATTATATTTGCTACATTCAAAGCACATATGCAAATGTTATGTAAATCAATATGCCAAAAGATTGTCATGTATATAGCATGTAGTAGCAATATTTTGCTCTATAACAAATGGCATCAGAACAATTTACCAAATGTAAAGTCACGGTTGTATTCTCCACCAAAACCAGAACCTGGTAACGTTCATAAACATATGATTGTTGTAAACCTCATGCATATGCACAGTTTAAAGTGCTAAACAAACACCATATTCCCTACTTCTGCATACCATTCTAGTGTATAGGATGGAGGAATTTTTAGACCCATTGCAAAATCTGACACACAAGAGCATGGTTTTATAAGCAAGATTCAAGCCTACATTTCTTTCATTTCTGCAGTAGGCTTCTAAAGAGAATGGATATTTTAGCAATGTATTCCTTTATCAAAAGTGACAAGGTTCAGTTAGGTATAACTGCATATTTGCAAGGCAGAAACTGTTAGCACACAGTATCAACTATAACACAGGGCTGACATTTTGATTAACTATTGTACAGCTGTGTTGTTATGTATGGGTTTCAGCTGAAAAGGCAGTTATGGGCCGCAGATAAGCAATGCAGTTACATAAAAACTTTTAGTATTGTTAGGCAGTTGTTCACATATTCTTTTTTAATGATAATATTTAATGATCATTGTTCTCCATAACAACTACAACAATCTTAAAACCTCAGTTATCTGCCTAGGAGTTTATGCCACCTCAAGCACCGCATTCTCAATTGAAGTATCTGCTTATTCCTTTAAATTATGTAGTGTGGTAGCTTGTCTTATAACTAACAGGACTATATTCAAGAATGATCCTGCTCTATTTTCAAAACTTTTACTCGTAAGAAAAGAATTAGCTATAGGTAATTCAACAAAAGATTATTATTTCTAAAATTTTCCTCATGAAATGAGAAATTGATACCAGTTGTGAATGCCTATAACTTGTATTTTAAACATTTGTACATCATTTTCACATCACCAGTTAATAATCTGTAGCTGGCACAGAAAAGGTTTAAAGCTTTTAAGCTGTCTCTGTATAGTGAGTGATATGCCCTTGTGTTTAAATTACCTGTATAACTGTTGTAGGCTACACACTCAAGTGTGATAGCCATTTTTGTGCATTTAAATTGTTTTTTTTTTATTGTACCTGCTTTATTTTCTGGGAAAAAAAAAAACAATACTTGTTTTCCTGCCTTTCTAAGCTAGTTTAGTCCAGTTTTCAGGTTAGTGCTGCATTCAGGGCTGTGTTACAAGTTTCTGTGTTTGCCCATACCTTACTTGGATAGAAGAAAGTTTCTCTGTTCACCTGTGAGAGAGGGGAGCTTTGAGCAGCCTATCTGTCCCTGGAGAAGTGGTTTCAGCACAGAAATTAGTAGTTTATCGGCCATTTTGGGCTAATTTCTATCTCTTTAATTTCCCTGCTATAAAACCTGCATTTGCAAGGTTTGTGTGCTTGTATACAGCTCAGCAAGCTCATGCCTGGTGCCCTGCAGAGTTCTACAGCAGCAGAGAGACAAAAGAGAGACTTTGGAGTGATTAAGTATCATTTTTCTGCATTTTCTTGCTGCCTTTAGCTAATTCTGCCTAAAACGCCGATTTTTTTAGATATTCTGTGATTTAAAAAGGTTGTTTCAGCTACATATTGTGCTTATTTTACCGCCTGCACCTTAACAAAGTTGTTTTTGTGTTTAAATTACCTGTTTAACTGTTGTAGGCTACACACACTCAAGTATGATAGCCATTTATGTGCATTTAAAATGTTTTTTTTTTTTTTTATTGTATCTGCTTTATTTTCTGAAAAAAACAAAAAAATACTTGTTTTCCCACCTTTCTAAGCTAGTATAGTTCAGGTTTCAGGTTAGTGCTGAATTCAGGGCTGTGTTACAAGTTTCTGTGTTTGCCCATACCTTACTTGGATAGAAGGAAGTTTCTCTGTTCACGTATGAGAGAGGGGAGCTTTGAGCAGCCTATCTGTCCCTGGAGGATTGGTTTAAGCCCAGAAATTAGTAGTTTATTGGCCATTTTGGACTAATTTCTATCTCTTTCATTTCCCAGCTATAAAACCAGCATTTGCAAGGTTTTTGTGGTTGTATACAGCTCAGCAAGCTCCTGCCTGGCACCCTGCAGAGTTCTTCAGCAGCAGAGAGACAAAAGAGAGACTTTGGAGTGATTAAGTTCTGCATTTTCTTGATGCCTTTTGTGAATTCTACCTAAAATCCCAATTCTTTATAGTTTCTGTGATTTAAAAAGCTTATTTCATCTACATATTGCACTTATTTTACTGCTTGCACTTTAACAAAGACATTTTTGTGTTTAAATTACTTGTTTAACTGTTGTGGGCTACACATCAAGTGTGATAGCCATTTATGTGTATTTAAAGTGCTTTTTTTATTTTATCTGCCTTATTTTCCGAAAAAAACAAAAAAAAAACAAAAAATATATACTTGTTTTCTCGCCTTTCTAAGCTAGTACAGTCCAGTTTTCAGGTTAGTGCTGAATTCAGGTCTGTGTTACAAGTTTCTGTGTTTGCCCATACCTTACCTGGATAGAAAGAAGTTTCTCTGTTCACCTGTGAGAGAGGGGAGCTTTGAGCAGCCTATCTGTCCCTGGAGGAGTGTTTTCAGCCCAAAATTTAGTAGTTTATTGGCCATTTTGGGCTAATTTGTATCTCTTTCATTTCCCTGCTATAAAACCCGCATTAGCGTGGTTGTGTGCGCCGGGCAGCACCGGTTAGCTAGGGTATAACTATTCCCGGCTCCACAAAGTGTACTCTTCAATTTTTCCCTTGAAACTAGACAAACTTTCAACTTAAGCCCTCAAACCATTCACTTTTCAGCCCGGCACTTGCTCAAAACTCATAGCAAGCACTAATAAACCTTCGCACTAGACCCCACCCCCTATACTGTAGAGAAGGACAAGGTTCTCTATTCGACCTTACCAGCCAATCAGTAAAACAGCCCACTGTACCTATCCAGGCATGTCCAAAGGGCAGTTTCAGGTGTACTCTCCGGTCCAACTGGTGAATCTGGGCATTTTGAGGCAATGTTACAACTGCCTCATGTACATGGACAACCCTCTTCTCCTACTGACAATCACTAATATGTGCAAGAGATGCAATTATACAGCCAAACTGGAGGCTAAGCTCTCTCAACTCAAGACTGGACCAGACAGTCAAGAGGAGAAGGGAATTACTTGCATCACACCACCAGTCTCACATAGACCTATGAAACCAGCACTGGCAAAAAGCACACATAAATATACGAAAACATACTCGGAGGCTCTAAATAAAAATCTGCAAAAGCAACAGAGACCTCCAAAGCAGACATCCAAGCAACCTCCACCCCCAACACAAACCATGAAACACATACTTCACAAAACCAGTGTGCCATGCAATTACAGCCATTAAGGCAAAATAACATACCCAACACACTAGTAATAGGTGACTCTATAGTCAGGCACACTGACATCCCACTCACTAGGCTGAACAAGGAAAAGGTTACTGTTAGTTGCCTGTCAGGTGCCAGGATCTGCCACATAACACAAGCACTCAGGTCACTCCAGAACAACTACAAATACGACTCTGTCATTGTCCATGTTGGTGTGAATGACCTGAGACGTACCTCCCTGGACTACATGAAAAGAGACATGGAAGAGCTCTCTGATCACGTAACCAAGGCCGGTATGACCCTGAACATGAGTAGCATCCTGCCCTCACCAAGAATGATACCACGGTATAAAGAAAAAAATTATCAGTGTCAAGAACTGGCTAAGCTTTTGGTATCATTCAAAGGGGATCCAGTGTCTGTCAGCCTGGGATGACATGCTCGACAAGCCACGCTGCTTCACTAGAGATGGCTTGCACCTGTCACCCTTAGGCTTTCGAATACTGACCAAGGCTCTTGCCACCACCATAGTGCCTTTTTTAGGTAAGGCTCAAAAGACAAACCCACTGCCGTAAATAGCACAAGTAACAAAAAACTGAAGGCAATGCTACTCAATGCCAGAAGTCTAAACCTCAAAATGCACGCACTCAAGGCACTCCTCAGTATGGAGAAAATCGATATATGTGCAGTGACAGAAACCTGGTTTAAGGCTCCAGACAGCACCCCAGTACTACTAGGCTACAACTCATACCATACATTTCGGCCACAAAACCCGGACCGAAATACAAAAGGCGGGGGAGTATCCATATTCATCAAGGATACCCACACCTCCAGGTTAGTTGCACAGATGATGCTTCAGAGATCATCCACGTGCAACTAACAATGGGCAGAACTGCAATTCAAATTGTATCTTGCTACAGATCACCCACCATGTCCCAGGACCCCCATTCCGCATTTCTGGAAACACTGGGAAACATAAAGGTCCTACCAAACACTCTGATATTGGGTGATTTCAATTACCCAAACATTAACTGGGAGAACTACTCAAGTAATAACTCCCTTGCCCAACATTTCCTAGAATTTATAAACTCAAATGTCCTGGATCAACTGATCAGCACCCCCACCAGAGGTGACAACATATTTAACCTGGTCATCACCAACATGGGCGACCAGTGCTCCACACCGGAGGTCAACCCCTCGCTGGTTAGACCTAACCATAAACTAATCACTCTGGATATCCACATTCCATCCCCACCCCCGGTCAAAGAAACCACCATGAAAAACTTTTCAAAAGCAAACTTCACGTTACTTAAGACCGAGGTAAAAAGTTTCAAAGCCCCCATGCTAAAGGATAATGCTGCCCAAGCTGCAAAATCCTTTACTAATGCACTCTATGGGCACCTACAAGAATGCATGGATCATGCTATCCCAAGTAAAACCAAGACTCATTCCTCCAGGAAAAGGAAAACAGTCTGGTGGATGCCTGCCATAAACAAGCTATACAATAGAAAGCGGAAACTAGTACAGAAAAGACTAAAATCCCAAGAAGGGAAGACATCCCTGATCAGTATAAGCAAGAAACTACGATCCCTCATAAAATCATCCAAGGCTGGCTTCAAAAGAAAAATTACCAAGATAATCACAAGGCATTCTTTAGCTATGTCAAGAATCTAAGTGGCAATTCTCAGATCTGCTCGGTGTTAGTGCAGAATGGCACAAAATACACTGAACCGACCGATATCGCCAACATCCTGGCAGACAGGTTCAGTGCAAACTTCACCCCCCCTCTCACCCCCAAAAGGGCCCATAACCATATCAGAAGAATGTAGTAGTGCCCCTGAAATCACAGACACTCAGGTTAAAACAGGCCTCTCCAAAGCCAAAAACACAGCATCAATGGGACCAGACGGTGTCCCAGGCTACGTCCTACTCGAGCTCAAAGATAAACTAACTTTTCACGTAAACACACTGTTCAAACTCAGCCTCTCCACAGGCTACATGCCCATAGAGTAGCACACAGCAACAGTTATTCTGCTCTACAAAGGTGGAGCCATAACAGACCCCGGGAACTATCACACTATAAGCCTGACTAGCTTGGTCTGCAAGGCTATGGAGCACATCATCATGGAGCTCATTAACAGAAACATTGGGAACCTCCAAACACTGGACCCTACCTAGTTTGGCTTTGTTAAGGGCAGATCATGCCTCCTAAACCTGGTAAACTTCTTTGAGACAGTCACTAAGGCTATAGACGAGGGAAAAGTGGTACACACAGCCTACCTAGACCTCGCAAAGACCTTTGACACCATTCCCCATTCTGGTATTATAGACAAGCTCACCAGCCTGAACATAAACCCCTATGTCATGAGATGGGTTACCAACTGGCTCACAGATAGAACCCACATGGTAAGAGTTGCAGGAGCTAGGTCTGACTCTAAACCGGTTACAAGTAGCGTTCCCCAGGGCTCAGTCCTAGGAACCCTCCTGTTTAGCATATACTTCTCAGAGGTACAGATAAGCACAGAAGGACTATGACTGACAAAGTTCACAGATGAATGCAAACTATGGGCTATAATTGACTCTCTGGCTGACACAGGCATCCTCCAAAAGGGTCTCACTGAGACAGATACCTGGTGTTAAATCCATGGCCTCAAGCTAAATGCCAAAAAGTGCATAGTCATCCCCTTTGGAAAAAACAAAGTACCCACAAGCTACCACATAGGTGGTAGCCCCCTAAATACCGAAGACGTAATAAGGGATCTGGGGACCCAAGCAGATTGTAATCTCTCCATTGATAATCATATTGCCAAAGTGGTTAGAAAATTCTTCTATGTGGCCCACCTAATCACAAAAGGGTTTGCATCCAGATGAAAAGAGGGCAATGTGCCCCTCTACGCATCACTCATCAGACCCATCATAGAGTATAACACCCCATTTGGGATGTACCTTACAAGACACCTGCAACAGCTGGGAAGACCACAGAAGTACCTCACCAAGAAGATCACTGGCCTCAAACAGATGCCCTATGCAGCTCGACTGAAGAAACTCCAGCTGTACTCGGTTGCATACAGCCAACTCAGAGGTGATCTCTGCCTGACATACAAGGCCATGTCCAACCCAGAATTGATGGACATTCTCCACTTAAAGAAAACCATATCCCCTCGAGCCACATGCTCTAGGGATCTAAACCTCACCACAACAATAACTAGGATGTGCTTGAGGTATAGATTCCTGTCCCAGAGACTTCCCATGCTCTGGAACAAGATTCCAATCTACATTAGACAGAGCTCCTCACTAACACTCTTCAAGAGAAACCTTGATGAGTGGATGGGAAACAGAAAGTTTACCCCGGAGATCACTTCAGTGGCTCTGCTGGAGATAGGCACAGGGAACTAATCTAAGGGGCGGCGAAAGCCAAAACATTCTGGCTAGGCTTATAAATGCCTTTGGGCAGATAGCCTAGTACCTACTGTAAAAGAAAATATAAAGATCAATTCACGTAAGGTTCAAGCAAGGCATCCTTTATTACTTGCAGCAAGGAGACAAAGCATGTAAGTACAAGGTTTGTCTGAGTTTCAATAGCTCAGCCTGCTGCTTTTATACAGTTCTCTGCACGTACACAGCAGATGTTTATCAGACAGTTGCTGACCTGCAAAAACATTTTTCAAAATTCAGTTTGACCACAGGGATTAACCTGTCAAACCCAGTTTCTGAGTAATTGTCCTGCAACTGTCACTTCTTGGCTCACAACATTTATCTATTGCTAGTGTGAGGCCCCTATCTCAACATTCCATTACAGGAACAACCAGACTTTCAGGCGTCAGCAGCTTTTGCAGAGACCACCAGTATTTACACATTTTACACAGAATAAATGTATTAACTTTTAACCCTTTAGGTGCAGAATTGTACACCAAATAATATGTACATTTCTCTAACATTTCCCCCCTTTTAATACTTTATTCTTATTGTTTAAAGAGTCTAAAACAAGTCTATTTCATCTCTTGACCATTTCCATCCAGGGCTTTACAGTCAGAGAGTCATTCAGTTTAGGCTCGAGAAAACAATTCTTTAGCTTCCAATTTTAGTAGTTCTTCATATTCAGGACTTTGTTGGTACAAGGTCTTTGAGACTGAGGCATCTATAGTGCTTTTCACCAGTCCACGCATGCAGGGGATGCCACAGCATCCAGAAAACATCAATATTGCTGCTCCAATGCAAATGGCGATCAACAGGTTAATCAGGACACTGTCCCATCCTCCAAACCATCTCTGGAAAAAGTCTGTCAAAGGATTTTGACCTGGCTTGGTCAAGGCAGATACTTGCTGAATCATTTCGAGATGGCTATTTATTTTGTGTTCGTTGTCTGGAATAAACAAACAGCATTCCTCCTGGATTAAAGCGCAAGTACCTCCTTTTGCCACCAGGGTGAATTCGAGAGCCATACGATTTTGAAGCACTACTGCTCTCAACGGTCACTAATTCTAGGGCAGAGAAGGTTGTGTTGCTCAATGTTTCAAGCAGCTTGGACAACTTTCTCAGTTCCCAAATTGATTTTACTGCTCCATACTGAGGTATTATGCTGGCCCATGATATGACGTCATCACCGAGATCCATGTGCAACAGTCCTTTTTCACTGAAGTGAGCCAGATCATGGTGATATACCCATGCTGCATCGATCTGGCCTACTGGATTAGTAGGCTTTTTTACCTCTCAAACATTTTGGATCTTCCCTTGGTGTAGGGCTGATACGTGCCGTATAGCTGTAGCCAAGCAGCCCAAAATACAACTACCAGACCAGTTTCCTGGTAGCCATTTATATGCTTTTCTTCCGCACACAAAATAACAATTTTCTACTTTAACGGTGATGTTGATAGACTCTAAGTGATCCCCGGCATCCTGCAGTCCTTGGAATATTTTCCAATAGACAGTTTTTATTTTCTGGGTAAAGTTAGCTGTAGAGTTTTTAACAAGTCTTTTTATAGGTGAGAAATTTGTTACACAACCCAAATTGTCTGCGGTGCAGTTATAGACCACTGTTTTGTTACAATGGCTCCGCCCTACTCTAGTTTTACCAAGTTTTTGAAAACACACAGTTCTGTTTTGACGGAGGGACAACTGTAAGTCGACCGCATTTGTAGATGTGATATTAGCCGTGTTGTTCAAAAAGCTTGTCCATGTCTCGGTAACATTTAGTGGAGACACCATTAAAGGTAATCCTCCATGTGCAGTCGGTATAGCTGCACAGATCCAACAATTTGAAACATTACAAGTATCTGCATATGCATACTTGATAGCCTGATATGTGTTGAAGGCCGGATGCCATGCTGCATGCTTGCTTGGTTCAGTAAATGTGGCAGAGAAGAGAAATGGCCCTAGCAGGAAAACAATGACCACTACAATTTTCCTCTTTGGTGCAATCATTTTCACATTTGGGGTTTTCTTGATCTTATTCTCTTACCTGTAGGACCTTAGCACCGATGATTGCTTCACTGGGTTTGAGACGGAGCAGTTCCTATTGATCTGCCCCCCCCCCCTTTGTAGCCAGACTTTTGTGCTTAGGGTCCCAGTGGAGAGGTAAGATCTTTACCCAATTCGAACTTTCTCACTAACTTGCAGTGTGTCAGATGGATCCACGAAGCTCGTTCTGCAATCTTGACTGCAGTCGGTGTCGAAAGAAGCACCTGGTAGGAACCTTCCCACTTTGGTGATGCCCAGTTCTTCCTCTTCACGATTTTAATCCACACCCAGTCTCCTGGAATCACTGTTACTTCCGGTGTCTTAGTCTGCTCTGAACCTGAAACAGAATTAAACTGCAACAGATGTTTAGAATTTAACAATTTCTTCATATATTCAGCTAATGTAAGATCAGCTTCCTGGTCTGAAGGCATGAGTGGTTTCCATTGGGTTGTATAATACGCCCTCCCATACAGTTTCTCATATGGGGTCAGCCGTTTTGCTGAGGGAACTGTTCTCATGTTCAACAGTGCCAGGGGTAAACAGTACAGCCAGGTTTTCCCAGTTTCAGCCATTAGTTTCCTCAGTTTACTTTTAAGTATACCATTATGTCTTTCAACCAACCCTGCAGACTGAGGATGATAAGCACAGAGATTTTTTAGAGAAATACCAAAAAACTTACTTAGCTGTTGTATAGTTTGGTTTACAAAGTGTGTTCCGTTGTCACTATATATTCTCTCCGGAATGCCAAACCTAGGAATAATTTCTTTCACAACAGTCTTTGCTACTGTAGCTGCATCTGGGTTCCTGGTTGGAAAAGCTTCCACCCACCTCGAGAACATATCTATAATGACAAGGCAGTATTTCTTATTTTCACATTTATTTAACTCTATAAAATCCATGCAAATGGTGTGAAACGGGTATGGAGGTATGGGAAAACTCCCTTGACTGGGCCGTACTGCTCCTTGTGCATGATACTGATTGCAAATCTGACATGCTAAACAACATTTTTTAGAGTAGTTTGAAAATCCATATGCAGTTAACACCTGGTTCACTATTTGTACAATTCCCCTGTTGAGACATGGCACTGCCCATGGCTCAATAATGTTGCATAACGAAAAAGATTAGAGGGTAATATTGGTTTCCCTTCTTTTGAGATGTACAAACCATCTCTGAAGATGGCCCCCTGCTTTAACCAATGCCTTTTTTCTGCCTGCATGGTCAATGATTGCATTGTTTGTAGCATGTCCAAATTTAGACTTTCAGAGGGTTCTAAATCTTCTACAAGGTGTAGACAAGCTTCTGCGGCTGCTTGCTTTGCAGCAGCGTCAGCTCTTGCATTACCTTTTGAAATAACATCCTGCTGTTTTGTGTGCGCTGCACATTTGCAGATAGCCAAACACTGAGGCAATTGAATGGATTTTAAAAGATCTAATATGAGCTGTGCATGATTTATGGGTTTACCAGTTGATGTAATCATACCTCAGTTTTTCCACTGCTGTGCAAACACATGCATCGTGGAAAAGGCATATTGACTGTAAGTAAAAACATTTGCACGCTTACCTTTAGCTAAAATACATGCACGAGTAAGTGCAATTAATTCTGCCACCTGTGCGGACAAATGTCATGGTAAGGGTTTTGCCTCGATAACCTCTGTGTCGGATACTACAGCATACCCACTAGGTTCTGTCCTGTTGGGTTCTTTTTGCATGAGCCATCTACATAATATGTTAGATCAACATCTGTTAAAGGTATATCTGTGAGGTCTTTTCTAGGTAATGTCGTCTGCTCGATCTCCTGTAGGCAGTGATGTGGAGTACCATCTACAGGGGTAGGGAGTAGAGTTGATGGATTCAGGGTTGTGCACCGTTCGATAGTCATGTGAGGCTGGCTCAGCAAAACAGTCATGCAGGAGAGATGTCTAGCCAGGGAAAGATATGCCACCTTTTCTTGTAACAAAATAATTGCTACTGCATGAGGGACCCTTAGGGTGAGTGGGTGAAACAAAACCACTGAGGCCCCAGCACTACCAGGTTATACCTCATACCATGTTTTTCGGCCCCAAAACTTGGACCGAACCACAAAAGGAGGGGGAGTATCAATATTCGTCAAAGATATCCACACCTCCAGATTGGTGGTACAGCACGAAGCATCAGAGACTATCCATGTGCAACTAAAAGTGGGTAAAACTGCCTTCCAGTTTATAGCCTGCTACAGACCACCCTCCCAAACCCAGGAACCCCACTCGACCTTCCTGAGAACACTGGAAAATATGAAGGTCTCTCCAAACACCATTATATTGGGCAACTTCAACTACCCAAATATAGACTGGGAGCAATACTCTAGCTCCAACACCCTAGCCCAAAGGTTCCTAGAATTTATAAACTCAAATGCTATGGAACAACTTGTTACCACTCCCACAAGAGGGGAAAACATACTGGACCTGATCATCACCAATGTGGGGACTCTATGCACCAGATCAGAAGTGTATCCCTCACTGGTAAGATCAGACCATAAACTAATCTCACTGGATATTCACATCCCGACCCCACCCCCTGCCCAGAAAACCACAGTGAAAAACTTCTCTAAAGCAAATTTCACACTCCTCAAAACTGAGTGGAATTCTTCAAAGCCCCAGGCCTGTGGAAAATATGGCCCAGACCACAGAATCCTTTATAAACGCATTCTATGAACACCTTCAGGAATGCATGGATCATGCAATCCCAAATAAAACCAAGACCCAATCCTCCAAAGGCAGGCGGTCTGTCTGGTAGACCCCAGCCATAAACAAACTATACAATAGAAGGAGGAAGCTACTACATGATAGAGCAAAATCCCAAAAAGGGAAGGCATCTCTGATCAGTATTAGCAAAAAACTATGGGCACTCATAAAATCGTCTAAGGCCAGCTTCGAGAGAAAAATTGCACAGGACACTAAGGATAATCACAAGGCTTTCTTTAGTTATGTTAGGAACCTGGGTGGGAATTCCCAGATATGCTCAGAATTAGTCCAAAATGACAAAAAATACACCGAACCCACAGACATTGCCAACATCCTAGCTGACAGGTTCAGCAACCCCCCACCAAAAGGGCAAATATCTATCCCAACAGAGTGCTGCCCCCCTGACATCTCAGATGCTCAGGTAAGAGCCGCCCTCTCCAAAGCAAAAAACACAGCATCAATGGGACCAGACGGTGTCCCGGGCTGCGTCCTACATGAACTCCAAGAAGAGCTAAACGCAGACATAAAACTACTGTTCAATCTCAGCCTTACTACAGGATATGTAGCCAAAGAGTGGCGTACAGCAACAGTGGTCTCTCTCCACAAAGGTGGTGCCTCAACGGATCCTGGAAACTATCGCCCCATAAGCCTGACTAGCTTGGTCTGCAAAGCTATGGAAAGGATCATCATTGACCTCATAAATAAAGATATTGGGGACCTACAGACACTGGATCCTACCCAGTTCGGCTTTGTTAAGGGCAGATCCTGCCTTTTAAACCTGGCTGATTTCTTTGAAACAGTCACCAAGGCCATTGACAAGGGGAAGGTGGTCCACACAGCCTACCTGGACCTCGCAAAAGCCTTCGATACAATACCCCACTCGGGCATTATAGATAAGCTCACCAGCTTAAATATAAACCCATATGTCACTAGATGGGTTGCAAACTGGCTCAAGGACAGAACCCACATGGTTAGAATTGCTGGAGCCATGTCAGACTCCAAACCAGTTACAAGTGGCGTCCCACAAGGCTCAGTCCTGGGACCTTTCTTGTTCAGTATATATTTCTTGGAGGTACAGGCCAACACAGAAGGACTGTGGCTGACCAAGTTCACAGATTACTGCAAACTGGGCACCATAATCGACTCTCCAGCTGACACAAGCATCCTCCAAAAGAGCCTCATAGAAACAGACAACTTGTGCCAGAGCCATGGCCTCAAGCTAAATGCCAAAAAGTGTATAGTCATCCCCTTTGGCAAAAACAAAGTGCCCACAAATTACCACATAGGTGGTAATCCATTAAGTAAGGAAGAAGTAATTAGGGACCCAGGGACCTAAGTTGATAGCAATCTCTCATTTGACAACCACGTGGCCAAAGTGGTTAGAAAAACATTTTATATAGCCCACCTAATCATGAAGGGATTCACATCTAGATCAGGGGAGGTCATCATGCCTCTTTACTCATCCCTCATCAGGCCCGTAATTGAGTACAATGCCCCTTTTGGGATGTACCTTACCAGACACCTGCAGCAACTGGAAAGACCCCAAAAGTACCTCACCAAGAGGATCAAAGGGCTCAAACAGATGCCATATGCTGCCTGGTTAAAGAAACTCCAGCTCTACTCAGTGTCATACCGCCTGCTCAGAGGCGATCTGTGCCTGACGTATAAAGCCATGTCCAACCCGGAATTAATGGACATGCTGCACCTCAGAAAATCCAAATCCCATTGAGCTACGCGCTTGAGAGACTTGAACCTCAGCACTGAAATAAATAGGACATGCTGGAGGGACAGATTCATAACCCAGAAGCTCCCTTCACTCTGGAATAAAATCCCAGTCTAGGTTAGGCAGAGTCCCTCACTGACTCTCTTCAAGAGGAATCTTGATGAGTGGATGGGATATTGTAGGTTTACCCCGGGTATCACTTCTGTGTCACTGTTAGACAGAGGCACAGTATACTAACCTCAAAAAAGGGCATAGCAAAATTCATTTAAAATGGGTGGCAAAAGCCAAACACATTCTGGCTAGGCTTATAAATGCCCTAGGGCAGATAGCCTAGTATGAACCTATGAACCTATGAAGCCTGCACTGCCATAGCAGCTGCAACAACTGCTTGAACACAATGGGGTAAGGACCGTGCCACCGGATCTAACTGTGATGAATAGTAAGCAATGGGACGTTGCTTATCCCCATGTTGTTGCATCAGGACTGATGTCATGTAGCCTTGCTTACAGTCTACAGTTTGAAAAAAGCGCTTGTGATAATTTGGTAACCCCAAGACAAAAGAGGATACTATTAACTGCTTTAAATTACAAAAGGCTAAATCTGCCTCTGGTGTCCAAATCACCGGGTCCTGTGCTGCCATAGGCTTTTTGTATATGAGGTCAGACAAGGGTGCCACTTCCAAAGCATAGTTTGGAATCCAACTTCGGTAGAAGTTAGTCGTACCCTAAAAGGACATCATTTCCTTTTTTGGTAATGGGTTTTGGAGCCTGCAAAATAGC
>NC_056732.1:489227933-489242933 GCF_019279795.1 Protopterus annectens
TGGGGATGCCAGGGATGGTAAACAAATTTATAATATGTAATGAATGATGAATCAATGCCATGCAGCAAATAGTCTATAAAATGGAAAATAAGCAATGCTAAGCATTGCACAGCTCTGCTTACCAGGTGCATGCATTGTGTAAATATGACTGCTAAGTAATGAGTAGCTCAGCTAAATGGATTTCCCCATTGGTAAGCAGTGCTGAACCTGCCCCTTTAAGCAATGCCAACCTTAGCTAAGCAGGTTTGCCCGTAGCTTAGCTTAGCTCAGCATATTCAAACCCGTCCAATCATGGCAAAGGGTTGGAAATTGGCCGTATTTAAACCCCACAGATGGGAATACAGCTCATAACTGGTTGCATCTTTCTACTGTAGGCACCATGGCTGGAGTTGGAGAGGGAGTGCATTTCTGGGCGCAGTGGTGAGGCATCCAGGAGTCCAAGGTCATGGTAGGACACCTGGTCAAAAACCATGATGAGAGACTGCTGCAGGACCAGTACCAGGGCTCCCAATATAAAGCAGAAGCCTGGGACCGTATCACCAGTGACCTCACTAGTGCCACTGGTATCCCTTGGACTGTTGAGCAGGTCAGGCACCACTATGCTGACTTGAAACAGAAGAAGAGGGAGCCTTTGGATCAGTGGATTCAAAAATGAGGTGTGATGTCCCAGCAGCGTGTAAGTACTCATACCAGTAACTGTTTAATATTGTCTAGCCTGTGTATATTATGGATAGGTATTGCTAAATATTTTTCTATTTCTCTTACAGCTGCAGCTGAGTGGGCTGTGAATCAGGAAACCCATGCGAGTAGGCTGCAAAGGCTGTATCACCAGGCTAGTGAGTAATAATCCTGCTTGTAGTAGTCATACCAAATAAATATAAAAGTAGCAGAAAGTCAACTGCCAGTATAAAAACTTTGTGCATGGATTGTACTGAATAAACCAGACGATATGACAGTAATAGTCCCATATAGGTGGTATTTAAATAAAACTGTAACTGCCTGGCAATAAAGCTCTAAATCCTGGACTGGTTGTGTTTACTCTGGTACCATATGGCATTTTTAGTGTTGCATTCTCTGAATAGTAATGTATTAACCACTGTTACCCACACTGTGCTACATAATAAAAATGTCTAGGAATATCTGTATAGGATTGTTGTAATTACAAGGTCAGATTGTACAACCACAAGAGACTTACACAGAAAACACTGAAAAGATATACAGCAATATCCAAATAACACACTCTACTGTGACTTAAACTGTTGTATTTTTAGCAGACACAGCCATGGTTTGAATCCTGGGAAGGGTAGTAAGCTGTATGCATAATCATACCTCTCAACTGTACACATCCTTTCAGAATCTCCAGATAATTGGCTCATATTTTCTGCCTTTTCCACTGTCCCCGTGGCAAATCAGTGGGATGATCTCAGATTTGTAGTCAGCAGATAATGATATACATTTGATTTTCAGACCTCAAAACCTTCAGAAAATGTATATGAAAACAAATCATGTCACTGTATCAGCCCTCCAAGTTTATGAGAGCAATATTCAAAATATGTCCCATTTCCACCCCCATGTTGTCAAGCTTTGACCAGAGTGTGTGCAATAAGAGATTGAGAAGTATGTGCATAATATTAAATCAGAGTCTGGGAATATGTGTAGAAACAGTCAGGTAGTGTTAACAAATATTCCCTCCACAGGTATACCAGGTGAGAAATGTAGAATTTAGCTATATGACAGTTGAAGTATACAGTTGTTTACAAACATAACACTGGCCAAACTAAGGCCATTGGGTAACGTAATAATACCTGTACCTTACTGATTAGAGCAATGAGCATTAACTTTGTGAGAACTACAGGGATATATAAGCTGTTGAATAACATCTATCTCCCCCCACCATATCTGCAATAATAAATCTGAATACACAAATCAGTGGGTATATTTACACCAAACCTACTGTTGGGACATATGTCTTATTGTTCAATAAATATTGAATGCTGTTATAACTAATCCTGGAATGTGTTGACTATTACTAACCCACATATGTTTTAAAACTGAAACACCATAGAACGTTTGGGAAGACTGGTCCCAGCGGACCCACCTCTCCCACCTCATTTGGCTCTGGCACCAGGCTCCAGCACATCTGGGATGCACTCTGGGACTTCCTCATCTGCGGGTCCTGCACCACATTTGGGTGGAATTGCCCCAGGGAATGGGGCTTGCCAACCCAGGAGCTGGTGCGGACAGGAAACTGTCACTCATAGTCAGGTCTGGGGCTTGGTTTGTAGCGAGCTTCGCAGGGAGTCTGGAGATCTGCTATGCCAGCTTGAGGGCCAGGTGCCACATTTAGAGGGTCAGCCTGCCCCTCCTACCCAGCCCCCCAGTACAGCCACCTTCTGGGCCATAAAGGTGCAGTGGTGACTGCTCATGGGTGGTGAACTCAGTCCCACTGTTTTCATTTGGGGGCTCATGGGCTTCCGACTTGCAAACACCCCAACCCATCCAAGGTGTTTACCCCCACATGTGTCATATACTGCCCCTGTAAACTGTCTTCTCTGTCTATCTACCCAACCTATCTCCCCAAATATACCTGTTATCCTTCCCCAACATCTCAATCTCACCTTAAAAAAAATGGGCAATCTGTTCCCAAAAAAAAATCTCGCCCCATACATAGCTGTCCCTTTCACACACCTGTCCACTGGACACATGTAATCTGGTTTAATTGGCTTCACAGCATATTAATATTGTCCTCACCCCTCACTCAGGGGTTTGAGTGTCCAAATCTACCTCCAAATTCAGTTTACATGCACAACTGTTGATGCAAAAGAATAGGACAGCTATGGACCTTCCCTACACCCATCCTGCACATCACTAGCTATTTTCCTTATTGTCTTTCCCTCTGCGTGCATCCTTTTTCACCACTTTCCTATCACCCCTTTTTCTTTTCTTTTAAAGAAATTAGCATGGGGGTAAGAGTGAGTAAGCACTTTTAAGCAGTAGTAAGTGGGTTTAAGCCTGTTTGTGCGGCGGTAAGCAATGCCTACACAGAATAAGCAATTTTCTGGCAAACTGGCTGTAAGCATATTTAACCGGAAGTTAGCATTGCTTACCTTCGATTAAACCCATGCAAACCCAATTACAATTGCTTAAAAGTGCCGTAGTCACTCTATATCCAACAGCATTTGTTCTGCCCAGCAACAAAATAATTAGTCTTTGCAAGTCTCGAACCCAGGATCCTGGACACCATAGCCACAGTGATTTACCACCCTGTTATTTGAACTGCACATAAATGTGATGTTTTCTCAAACATATCATGTAGCACAGTCATTCAACAGTAGGGAAAATGTATTTAAATATATATATATATATATATATATATATATATATATATATATATATATATATATATATATATGTGTGTGTGTCTGTGTCTTTATATATATATATATATATATATCTGTAATTTATATATATATATATATATATATCTATATCTATATATATATATATATGTGTGTGTGTATATATATATATATATATATATATATATATATATATATATATATATAGATAGATATATACAGACATATATATGTATATGTGTAGACATATATATATATATATATATATATATATATATGTGTGTGTGTGTGTGTGTGTGTCTGTGTGTGTGTGTGTGTGTCTCTCTCTCTCTCTATATATATATAACATCTCAATCTCACCTTAAAAAAAATGAGCACTCTGTTCCCTGAAAGCTCACTTCACTGAAAACTCATTTCTTTGAAACTCATTTCATTGAAAGTTATAAATGGCCATTTCCCCATTGTAGTTTGACCCTGGACTTGGTATATAAAGTAAGGGGGTAGTGGGGGGCATAGCCCCCACATATTATAAACATTCTAAACTTAACACAGTGATACTTATGTGATATAAATAACTGTTTCCAAAAGAGAATACATAACCCACACCCTCCACACACCCCCTTACGTTATATATCAACTCCAGGGTCGCACTACAGTGGGAAAAGGCCATTTATTTCAACAAAATGAGTTTCAATCAAATGAGTTTTCAGTGAAGTGAGCTTTCAGTGAAGTGGTCTTAGGAATTTAATTTTCAATCAAGTGAGTTTTCAATCAACCGTAGTAGACCCATATATATATATATATATATATATATATATATATATATATATATATATATATATCTATATCTATATATATCTATATATATATATATATATATATATATCTATCTATATATATATATATATATATATATATATATATATATATATATATATAAAAGTCACTTGAACAAACGTTTGTCATGCAGGTGCGAAGATGAATAAAGCAATTCAGTTCAAATAAAAGTCTCACAAATAAGAGCAGTTGATAACTGTATATCCAAGGTTTCAAAATGATCTCCTGTAAGACTTCTTAAGCTGTATATAAATCCCAAATGCGATCCAAGGATGATATATCAACGTAAATATTCAATAAAATAGGATTTTAATTATTTGCAAATAGATAAGTAAGCGCTTTCACCAACAGGCTTTGTCAAACTTTAAACAGTCAAATGCACCATCACTACAAGTTTAAATAGTATACAGCCTACTCCTGATAGGTTAATTAAACAGGCAAATTATTCAATTGAGCTTTAAAGATGCACCAAGCACAAAAGGCATCTGTGTTCTTACATCTCACTAGTGAAGCTTATACATATATTCTAAACTGTTAACCAGTCCTGATCTATCAGTGTTCTAAGTACATACATATATACGTACAATACATAAAATATCTGTATATAGAAAATTTAGCATACTCAATAGACTAGCATCTAAAAAATCTAAAAACATGTTATAAATATACATATAATCATATGTTTATAATATATAAATACACATAAATATATACTAAAAACGCATTCCATTATGTTAGTAAACGTAGTAAATAATTACCTAAACTCTAAAATCATACCTTTTGAACACTCTGATAAGAATTCAGATAACATGAATTTCAGCCCAGTCAAAAATATATATATATATCAAACAGAATAAATATACTAATACACATATATAGCATATATACGCCAAAAAGATAAAATATATTGTCATGGATGAATATATTATGACAATTACCTAACTACAAAACAACAAAGCACTGGGTGTTACTACCTACCTTAATTCAAACTAGTTAATGGTGTGTGGGCTTCCTTAATCTCCTCTTACGTAATAGTGGTTGGATCTGCACTTTATCATTAAGCCCAGGAAACTTATCTGCTCTTAACCGTATAATCCAGCACGGTTCACATTCCTGCAAATAGTTATCAACTTCACCCCCTCTAAGACCAGGTTTAATATGCTGTAATACTCTAAATCCAAAATAATGTGTAGCTCCCATGTTAATCACATGTTTAGCTAAAGCATAATTCAACGACCCTATCTGTATATGGTACAGATGATCTCTCATACGTTCTCTTAGCTGTCTATAAGTCTTACCTACGTAAAACGCAGGACACTGGACACACTTAGCTAAATAAACAACATGGGTACTCCTACAATCAGTTCTAGTCCTAAAATTATATTCAATGTGCGTTACCGGATGTACAAACTTCATATCACTATCAATATACGCACACTGATTACAATTCTGGCATGCACGTGTGTTAAACACAGCAGTGTCATTAACAATCTTCTCCATAGTTGATTTATAACATAATTTATGCCTTAAATTAGGTTTGTTCTTATATATAAATCTAGGAATGTCACCTACTAACTCATTTAATTCCTCATCTAACCTAATAATTTCCCAATGTTTTTCTATAATTCCTTCAATTTCCTTAACGTCCCTCGTATAGTATAGAGTCATTCCCATTTTTGTTTGTTCATTGTCTATACTAAATGATGACTCAAACTCTCCGCTATATTGTTCAGAAAAGTACGGACGTGCCTTATTACCCCTCATCTCATTCACTGTAACAATAGTTCTATCTATATCTCTGCTTCTATACTGTCTATCCAAAAGCCTGTTCTTCAAATCCAATACTTCCTGTGTGTACCCTGTGTTGGTGGGGTTTAGTCTCGAGGCCCTCATCAGTTGTCCCTTAATCACATTCCTAAACACGAAGTCAGGGTGCATACTACGCCTATGTAAAAGCGTATTTCTATAACATGGTTTCCTATACACATTCGTGTTCAGTAGGCCACTATCTAACCTCATTATATTAACATCTAAAAAGGAAATACTGTTTAAGGAATAATTCAAAGTGAATTTAAGGAAATCTGTAAATTCATTCATTCTTTCCACAAAATGCAACAACGACAGCTCATCCCCTCTCCACAGAATAAAAAGATCATCAACAAATCTTCTAAAAAAGCCAACATTGTTTTGAAAATCTAAGTCTGTAAGCAAAAACTCTCCTTCCCAGTCGGCCATAACCAGGTTGGTAGCTATTGGCACATGAAGTGCCCATAGCTACCTATCCTTCTGTGTATATATTTTACCATTAAAAATAAACATTATTTTGTAATATGATCTCCAAAAATAAAGCTATCAAATCTATGATTTCTTCTCTTAAATCACTATTATTTCTTAAATATCTTTGTATTCTCAATATTCCTTCTTCATTGGGTATCACCGTAAAGAGGCTAACCACGTCCAAAGTTACCATAATATATTGCTCATGCTCACTCAATGTCCTAGTGTACTCATACAATTCAATGAGAAACTCTTTACTATCTTTAAGTATGTATGGGTTAGCATGCACAACAGGCCTAACATGACGCTCTACAAACAAAGAAAATGGCTCAGTGAGCCATCCTTGCCCTGCTACTATCGGACGCATGGGTGGTTTTATCATAGACTTATGAACTTTAGGTAGACAATGGATTATAGGTATGAGGGGATTTAAAACTTTCAAAAACTTATACAAATTGTCAGAAATAATACAACTCTTGGATAAATCCTCTAGTGTGTCATGCACACGAAAAATCTTAACACCTACATCATCCATATATATTATGCCATAAAACAATTCATCGCCCAACATCTCTTCCATACTCAAAATATAATCATTATTATTCATTATAACTACTGGGCCACCTTTATCTGATGGTCTAATAATGATTGATTCATCTTTACGTAGATTTTCTAAGGCTTTCCTCTGTAGGAACGTTAAATTACATCTATTTTTATTTCTCTGAGTAGAAGCTAGTTTCTTCTTTCTGTACATTTCATATATATCATTTTCTACTAACTTTGAAAATGTATCTAACAATGGATGCTGTATAGGTATATATGTACTATTTCGATGAAACCCTTCATATTCCATACTGTTCTCTGACAGACTTCTATACTCTAATCGTAACTGCACATTTCGTGTGAACATTTTCACATCTAACACAGAGTCTGTAACCTCACTGTCACAAGTTGGAATGAAACTGAGTCCTTTGTTTAGTAATTCTTCCTCAAATCTACTAATAATTCTATCAGATAGATTAATAACTAGGGATGATCGACTTTCTCCCACATCTTTTTGAGTGTGTGACCTATTGGTTCCTCCCCCGACCCCTTCCGTTTGTATCTGCCCCTGCTCCTCGACCTCTGTCTCCCAGTGAACTGTTTGATGGCTATCGGGAAAGGAGCCTGCAGGACACATCTCCCAACATCCCTAGTTGCGGTTGAACACCTATCAGTTTGAACCTTTTTTCTCACCACTACACTATCACTTACATCAGTTTCTTCGAGCGCACTTGTAATCAATACAGTACGCTCCAACCCAGTATCAGGTATATTGACAACATTATGGGCTTCCGACTTGCAAACACCCCAACCCATCCAAGGTGTTTAGCCCCACATGTGTCATATACTGCCCCTGTAAGCTGTCTTCTCTGTCTGTCTACCCAACCTATCTCCCCAAATATACCTGTTATCCTTCCCCAACATCCTGATAGGTAGTTTGACCCTGGACTTGGTATATAAAGTAAGGGGGTAGTGGGGGGCATAGCCCCCACATATTATAAACATTCTAAACTTAACACAGTGATACTTATGTGATATAAATAACTGTTTCCAAAAGAGAATACATAACCCACACCCTCCACACACCCCCTTACGTTATATATCAACTCCAGGGTCGCACTACAGTGGGAAAAGGCCATTTATTTCAACAAAATGAGTTTCAATCAAATGAGTTTTCAGTGAAGTGAGCTTTCAGTGAAGTGGTCTTAGGAATTTAATTTTCAATCAAGTGAGTTTTCAATCAACCGTAGTAGACCCATATATATATATATATATATATATATATATATATATCTATATATATATCTATATCTATATATATATATATATATATATATATATATATATATATATATATAAAAGTCACTTGAACAAACGTTTGTCATGCAGGTGCGAAGATGAATAAAGCAATTCAGTTCAAATAAAAGTCTCACAAATAAGAGCAGTTGATAACTGTATATCCAAGGTTTCAAAATGATCTCCTGTAAGACTTCTTAAGCTGTATATAAATCCCAAAAGCGATCCAAGGATGATATATCAACGTAAATATTCAATAAAATAGGATTTTAATTATTTGCAAATAGATAAGTAAGCGCTTTCACCAACAGGATTTGTCAAACTTTAAACAGTCAAATGCACCATCACTACAAGTTTAAATAGTATACAGCCTACTCCTGATAGGTTAATTAAACAGGCAAATTATTCAATTGAGCTTTAAAGATGCACCAAGCACAAAAGGCATCTGTGTTCTTACATCTCACTAGTGAAGCTTATACATATATTCTAAACTGTTAACCAGTCCTGATCTATCAGTGTTCTAAGTACATACATATATACGTATAATACATAAAATATCTGTATATAGAAAATTTAGCATACTCAATAGACTAGCATCTAAAAAATCTAAAAACATGTTATAAATATACATATAATCATATGTTTATAATATATAAATACACATAAATATATACTAAAAACGCATTCCATTATGTTAGTAAACGTAGTAAATAATTACCTAAACTCTAAAATCATACCTTTTGAACACTCTGATAAGAATTCAGATAACATGAATTTCAGCCCAGTCAAAAATATATATATATATCAAACAGAATAAATATACTAATACACATATATAGCATATATACGCCAAAAAGATAAAATATATTGTCATGGATGAATATATTATGACAATTACCTAACTACAAAACAACAAAGCACTGGGTGTTACTACCTACCTTAATTCAAACTAGTTAATGGTGTGTGGGCTTCCTTAATCTCCTCTTACGTAATAGTGGTTGGATCTGCACTTTATCATTAAGCCCAGGAAACTTATCTGCTCTTAACCATATAATCCAGCTGCTTCACATTCCTGCAAATAGTTATCAACTTCACCCCCTCTAAGACCAGGTTTAATATGCTGTAATACTCTAAATCCAAAATAATGTGTAGCTCCCATGTTAATCACATGTTTAGCTAAAGCATAATTCAACGACCCTATCCGTATATGGTACAGATGATCTCTCATACGTTCTCTTAGCTGTCTATAAGTCTTACCTACGTAAAACGCAGGACACTGGACACACTTAGCTAAATAAACAACATGGGTACTCCTACAATCAGTTCTAGTCCTAAAATTATATTCAATGTGCGTTACCGGATGTACAAACTTCATATCACTATCAATATACGCACACTGATTACAATTCTGGCATGGACGTGTGTTAAACACAGCAGTGTCATTAACAATCTTCTCCATAGTTGATTTATAACATAATTTATGCCTTAAATTAGGTTTATTCTTATATATAAATCTAGGAATGTCACCTACTAACTCATTTAATTCCTCATCTAACCTAATAATTTCCCAATGTTTTTCTATAATTCCTTCAATTTCCTTAACGTCCCTCGTATAGTATAGAGTCATTCCCATTTTTGTTTGTTCATTGTCTCTACTAAATGATGACTCAAACTCTCCGCTATATTGTTCAGAAAAGTACGGACGTGCCTTATTACCCCTCATCTCATTCACTGTAACAATAGTTCTATCTATATCTCTGCTTCTATACTGTCTATCCAAAAGCCTGTTCTTCAAATCCAATACTTCCTGTGTGTACCCTGTGTGGGTGGGGTTTAGTCTCGAGGCCCTCATCAGTTGTCCCTTAATCACATTCCTAAACACGAAGTCAGGGTGCATACTACGCCTATGTAAAAGCGTATTTCTATAACATGGTTTCCTATACACATTCGTGTTCAGTAGGCCACTATCTAACCTCATTATATTAACATCTAAAAAGGAAATACTGTTTAAGGAATAATTCAAAGTGAATTTAAGTAAATCTGTAAATTCATTCATTCTTTCCACAAAATGCAACGACAGCTCATCCCCTCTCCACAGAATAAAAATATCATCAACAAATCTTCTAAAAAAGCCAACATTGTTTTGAAAATCTAAGTCTGTAAGCAAAAACTCTCCTTCCCAGTCGTTATAATTAGGTTGGCGTAGCTATTGGCACATGAAGTGCCCATAGCTACGCCATCCTTCTGTGTATATATTTTACCATTAAAAATAAAAACATTATTTTGTAATATGATCTCCAAAAATAAAGCTATCAAATCTATGATTTCTTCTCTTAAATCACTATTATTTCTTAAATATCTTTGTATTCTCAATATTCCTTCTTCATTGGGTATCACTGTAAAGAGGCTAACCACGTCCAAAGTTACCATAATATATTGCTCATGCTCACGCAATGTCCTAGTGTACTCATACAATTCAATGAGAAACTCTTTACTATCTTTAAGTATGTATGGGTTAGCATGCACAACAGGCCTAACATGACGCTCTACAAACAAAGAAAATGGCTCAGTGAGCCATCCTTGCCCTGCTACTATCGGACGCATGGGTGGTTTTATCATAGACTTATGAACTTTAGGTAGACAATGGATTATAGGTATGAGGGGATTTAAAGCTTTCAAAAACTTATACAAATTGTCAGAAATAATACAACTCTTGGATAAATCCTCTAGTGTGTCATGCACACGAAAAATCTTAACACCTACATCATCCATACATATTACGCCATAAAACAATTCATCGCCCAACATCTCTTCCATACTCAAACTATAATCATTATTATTCATTATAACTACTGGGCCACCTTTATCTGATGGTCTAATAATGATTGATTCATCTTTACGTAGATTTTCTAAGGCTTTCCTCTGTAGGAACGTTAAATTACATCTATTTTTATTTCTCTGAGTAGAAGCTAGTTTCTTCTTTCTGTACATTTCATATATATCATTTTCTACTAACTTTGAAAATGTATCTAACAATGGATGCTGTATAGGTATATATGTACTATTTCGACGAAACCCTTCATATTCCATACTGTTCTCTGACAGACTTCTATACTCTAATCGTAACTGCACATTTCGTGTGAACATTTTCACATCTAACACAGAGTCTGTAACCTCACTGTCACAAGTTGGAATGAAACTGAGTCCTTTGTTTAGTAATTCTTCCTCAAATCTACTAATAATTCTATCAGATAGATTAATAACTAGGGATGATCGACTTTCTCCCACATCTTTTTGAGTGTGTGACCTATTGGTTCCTCCCCCGACCCCTTCCGTTTGTATCTGCCCCTGCTCCTCGACCTCTGTCTCCCAGTGAACTGTTTGATGGCTATCGGGAAAGGAGCCTGCAGGACACATCTCCCAACATCCCTACACCTATCAGTTTGAACCTTTTTTCTCACCACTACACTATCACTTACATCAGTTTCTTCGAGCGCACTTGTAATCAATACAGTACGCTCCAACCCAGTATCAGATATATTGACAACATCATGGGCTTCCGACTTGCAAACACCCCAACCCATCCAAGGTGTTTACCCCCACATGTGTCATATACTGCCCCTGTAAGCTGTCTTCTCTGTCTGTCTACCCAACCTATCTCCCCAAATATACCTGTTATCCTTCCCCAACATCCTGATAGGTAGTTTGACCCTGGACTTGGTATATAAAGTAAGGGGGTAGTGGGGGGCATAGCCCCCACATATTATAAACATTCTAAACTTAACACAGTGATACTTATGTGATATAAATAACTGTTTCCAAAAGAGAATACATAACCCACACCCTCCACACACCCCCTTACGTTATATATCAACTCCAGGGTCGCACTACAGTGGGAAAAGGCCATTTATTTCAACAAAATGAGTTTCAATCAAGTGAGTTTTCAGTGAAGTGAGCTTTCAGTGAAGTGGTCTTAGGAATTTAATTTTCAATCAAGTGAGTTTTCAATCAACCGTAGTAGACCCATATATATATATATATATATATATATATATATATACATATAGATATATATATATATATATATATATATATATATATATATATATATATATATATATATATATATATATATATATATATATCTGTGTATTGCATTCGCACATTGGAACCACACTCTGAACCTCTCACTGCAGAACATCTGATCAAACACACTGTTAATAGGGGTGAAGGGGCCCAAATTAGGGATATCTTGTAATTATTGCCATTTCCCCTTCCTCCACAGCTGAACAGATATGCCTTGCTACACAATAACCAGCACTTGTAAGACTTGAACCTAGGACCCTGCACAACACACCCACAAGTTAATAGTAAGCCATCTCAGCTGTAAGATATCAGCATGATATCTCTAACATATCATGCAGAACTGTCAGTCTACAATAGGAAATGTACAATGTGGAAACACTAAACATTCCAATGATACATATACACACACAAATATAAAGATATAAATATATATATATATATATATATATATATATATATATATATATATATATATATATATATATATATATATATATGTATATACACTTATAAACATGTAAAGATATTAGTACTTATAGATATGTATAAGAAGGGTATATATATATATATATATATATATATATATATATATATATATATATATATACACAGCATATCAAACGGCCATTATTCCTACATTTGCCACCTTTTAAAATGGCCAGTGTTGGATTCTTTCCTACAAATGAGAATTATTGCATGAAACATATACCCACACACAATACAAAGGACATTACACCATACACGAGTTTGCATGCACAGAAATGTTTATCTGTGTACCATTTAATTGTTTAAGCCACTTCTTATAGCAGTTAGCTGTTTGAAATACAAAATAACTGATTAATGCAACTTTCAAACAAAACATTTGATACAGTAACATGAAAAACATAACATACTTTGCAGTCCAGGCTATTGACTTCAAGTAGCGCAACAGTAAAAAAACACTTGCCTTGAGGATAAGAACCAATCAGCACTTAATTACAGATGTAGTTCAGCAGCATCCAATTACACTCTGTACTCAACCCCTAGGGTTTAAGTATTAGTTGTCACAATGTAAATATATCTGTTACATAATAATGCTTAACTTAAAATGTCACTATCACACTGGCAAACAGAACTGTGTAAGACAGTAAGCTGTAGCTCACCACTGTTCCCATGGTGAAATGTATGAAAATGTACAGCCGTACACCTCAATGTTTCTTAACACCGATATCCCTCACATGTAGTAACAGCCTAGGTTAAAAGCATTTAATACCCTCCCCACTCCATACACTGACCTCTGGACTGTATAAGGTCACATACGTTTTGCCCTCATATATATGGACCCTACCCCACAATTTGTGTGGGAGTCCACAAAATTACTGGAATGATAGCAGGAATGCCAGCACTAAATTATGATAGGCCATTATCTAACACCCTCTTACTTCTTGACATCTGGACAAAGTCTGATATATATATAGAGAGAGAGAGAGAGAGAGAGGACAGAGGTTGGAACACATGGCCATATTTGCAATATTTTGTTATACACAGTGAAAGTTGCTGGCGTTGCAGGATTGGTTGCAACCTACCCTTACTCAGGAATATGAAGTCAGAAACACAAATGGATATTGCCATGTACCAATAGCAATCAGAGATAATGCCACTGATATGTCAGATACAAGACCTGTGTGTTGAACAAACAAAACATAACAGCCAATCCTCTGGCCATCATGTGGATAGGCCCACAGTTGACAGCTATGCAGACAAACTGCATTCCATACAAAACTAGCATGCACACAAACCCTGAAAATCCAGCAGCATTCAATGCATGTAACAGCAATACTCACAATGTCCGTAGGTCTGGAACCTTATACAAACATGTATTTGGCCTATGTCCGCAAGTTATGTTGTAAGAGGTATTGCTACCTGCTGTCTGTAACACTGCTGCCCACACACAGGAAAGATGTCTTCCGTACAGGAAAGGTAAAGGGACAATGCCCACATGATGTAGCTTTTTATAGTAGTGGGTTGCTATGACATTGGCTATTGAAGTACTACACAGCTCTCTACATGCAATTAGCAATTGGGAAACACCAACTGGTTCAGAGGCCATCACCTGATTATGAGCATCATCTACAACAGCCATGCTGCAACTTATTTAAACCAGCTTGATCCCTGTAGTGGAGAGAGAGAGAGAGAGAGAGAGTCAGAGAGAGAAACAGACAAAAAAAAAAAAACAGCAAAAACAGAAATAATAGTAAAAATCAAAAGTAATACTAAAAAAAAAAAAAAAAAACAAGGGAGACATCCTGAGGTGCAACACAGAAAAGAACATACTACTAAAACAGGTACGTGAAACATGTCAGCATGTATTTGAATGTAGTACTTGGTCTGTAATAATGGGACAGATGGTTTCAAAAGCTTGATATGTGCCATCAAGACTTGCTGTAATGATGTCCTGCTGAACAACTGCTATGGACATAACAACTGGCCCTGTGGGCAGTGGACCATACCTGTCAACTGTGTGGGTCTGCACAGAATGACAAGATGTAAGCCATCATAGTGTTTGTTCTGTTCCTCCAAACATGTATATTTGTCTGGCAAATAGCTGAAAGTGGAAGTAATG
>NC_056732.1:489245433-489262933 GCF_019279795.1 Protopterus annectens
TTACCAATGCCACAAGTGTGGCTACTGACATCATATCTCTCACACAACTATGTAGGTCCCTCTGGTATACCTCTGGGGCAACAGTCTGTATCTGGTGAGTATGGATGTCTTTTGTTCAGGATTGCCAATACACCAGCCATGTTATGGCCATCATATTTGCCATGCACTCATTTAACACACCTATCCATAATACATGCTGTACATATTCACTTATTGTTGCTGTTAACTGCAATCCATCACAGTGATGACCATGGTGGCATATCTGAAGGGTATGTAAGAGTCCTGCAGTATAGCTAAAAACTTGTCAGTGCAAGATGTGTGGACAGAGATGAGCATAATGGTGGGACACATGGCCTACAGTAGGGACATGTCTGAAACATTATGTTTATACAGTGGCTACAACAGTAAATGTATATACCAGTATTACATTGGCAACTGTTACAGATCTACACACCAGCATATCACAATACCACATTCCACAACTTCTCCAACCTGTAATGTGATCCTAACATGAGCAATAAATGTGTAAGATGGAATCCTATGTTATGACAACAAATATGGGGAATACATACCTTAACTCATTCAATCCAGAGCAGCTCAGAAAAAGCTGCCTACTTAATTCCACCATAGGAACAACAGTGCAGCCTGAGCTCATTTTCAGAAAATCCATTTGTAATACCATACAGAAAACAAATCTTCATAACTCTTTAACTATAAGAGCTAGACTAAAAATGTAAATGTGAAAGTTGTTTAGCAGACACTGACCTTTCCAACAGTATAAATGTTGATAGGACATATCAAAGTCATTATTAAATATTTGGCAAGGAATGTTGATATTGTGCATATGTTTTACCTTTTTGGAAAAGCAAAGCACAATATCTTGGTCAATGTACCATGTAGACCCATACTATTTGCATTTAATTTGTTAGTATGATTGTTAGCTTTAAAATGATACCTTAACTATTACTGTGTGATGCTTCATTATGGAGATATTCACAGAAATATGATTAATATAATATTTATCATAATTGATAAATAAACAAAGCATAATATTTCATCATCTGTAACAGACAGAGCCTACATATCAGTGTAGAAGTTATGTGTCTCAATGTCAGCTTCAAAATTATGCATCATTTGTGTCATCACCATGCTCCCTTGCAAAGATATGGGCATAATAATGAGAAGTATTGGAAATGTATAATTTTAATAATCCTACAAGACTAAACAAACTGTGATATCTGTACATGTGTACAGTGCACAGACACAGTTCTTTTACCATGTTGTAAGGATTAATACGGTCTTCAAAATGAGGTATTACTTGGCACACTGACATGCTCCCTTGGAAAGTTATTTACCAAAATATGAAAAAAAAAACATAATTTCCATAACCTAACTCCAAAACAAACTTTGATATCTGCACATTTGTGCAACATACAGGCACGGTTCTTTTACCATGTTGCAACTATCAATACTGTCTTCAAAATGAGGTATTACTTAGCACATTCAGATTCTCCTTTGCGAAGTTATTTACCAAAATATGAAAAAAAGTCATAACTTTCATAACCAAAGTCCAAAACAAAATTTGATATTTGTACATGTGTACATCATACAGGCACAGTTTTTACCATATTGAAACTATTAATGCTGTCTTTAAAATGAGGTATTACTTAGCACATTCAGATGCTCCCTTTGAAAGTTATTTACCAAAATATGAAAAAAATCATAATTTCCATAACCTAAGTCCAAAACATACTTGATATCTGTACATGTGTACAACATACAGGCATAGTTCTTTTACCATGTTGGAATTATCAATACTGTCTTCAAAAGTAGGTATTATTTAGCACATTCAGATGCTCCCTTGCAAAGTTATTTACCAAAATATGAAAAAAAATCATTATTTCCATAACCTGAGTCCTAAAAAAACTGATATCTGTACAAGTGTACAGCATTCAGACCCAGTTGCTTTACCATGTAGACACATATGATTGCAAATATACACATTCTTGGTGTAGCCAACATACTGCTGAATGGGTACATGTAAAGAGAAAAAGCAAGGTAAGGACCGCCACTCCACTAATGAACCCAGGACAGGCATGGGACTTCAGTGGCAGGCAAGGCCATCTGATCTGTCCAATAGCTGTGCTGGTTTCCAACCCAGACAGCTAACACCACTACAGTCTCATGACCTCCTTCAGTGTCAGCAGTCTGTCTTACCTATACCTTTTTTCTTTACATGTATCTATTCAGCAATGGACCTAAGAGATCAAATTCTGTATTACTAAGCCCTTCCTGTCATCTAAACTTTACACATGCCTGATAAAAGCAGAATACAAAAAGAAGTATTGCAGGATGGTTGCTGACATATTAGATTGTACGTGGTATCACTCTCCTGAAACACTTGTTCTTTCTCAGCATCTTCACCAGCTCCTTACCACAGTTATTTGGAAAACTCAGAAAAATATATTTTACACAACACATTTCATAACAGAGTTTTACTTACCATACTGGTCCTACTTGATCATGGATGTTTTCCATTCTTCCCACAAGCTGCATGTTACAAATCCTGCATAGCTCTCCTCATGCCATTGTGGAGGTCAGTCAAGAACAATGCAATGCCCTCCTTACTTAGGTGAACGCCGTCCCTTCTGAACAGGTGAACATCTTCTGCGGTGATGCTGTCATGGCAGATTGTAGATCCACCGACCATGTGCATCAAGCCATGCATGAACCCATTCTGTAAATGTTTGGCCTTGTATGCTGCCCGTTGACTGTTTGCTGTTCTCCATATCTGTCAAGGAATTATGTCAGACCACACAAAATGACAATGTGGCCACCATGACTGCAGGGGTTCAAAAATTGCTCTGGTTTGAAACCGTAGCCTTTTGAGTGGTTGACTGATGACATCATTCCCTCCAATGTGCAACACAAGAATGTTAGGATCAGGGTAGATGGAACACTTCTCTTCCAACAACTGCAGTACTCCACTCCAATGCATACCTCTTTTTGCAATCCAGTATAACTTCACTCTGGATGTGAGGAAGCTCAAGTTGTATTGGTTTTCAGTTACAGAGGCATGGCTGGCAGCACAGTGAATGTAGGAATGGCCACATACCCACACTCTCACGTGTCGTTCTCCTGCTATGTCAGTGTCAAAATGTGGATGAACCTGCACAAGAAAGAAAATGCAAACAGATTACTACTGATGTTTGACAGATGTATTGGAAGATGATCTATACATATATATATATATATATATATATATATATATATATATATATATGTATGTATGTATATCATATGCATTACCTGGTTAGCCCATCCAAATCTTCACTCCTATCCACAGGGCCAGTATTCTTTTCATTAGGTACATAAGTGGTGATGACGCTGCAGAGGTACATACCTACCCCCCATGAAAACACCAAATTACAAACAATGACTGACAAGGGGGCACAGAAAGGGCACATGTAAATGGAAAAAGCAGGGTAAAGACTGCCACTCCACTAATATGCCAGCAATGACTCCCAATTGCATGCAATGCCAGCACTCTACCTTACCTCTGCCTTTTCCATTTACATCTGTCCTTTTGGCAATGGCCATAAGGACTCAAAGGAGGGAGCTAATGTAAAGCCTCTTGCCTTGACCTACATACATTTACTACACCAGAAGGGAGGGAGACTGCATGGAGAGCTAAACAAAGACAGCACGTGAAAAGACTAAGACCAACACATATCACTGAAAACATACACATTCGTGGTGCAGCCAACATACTGCTGAATGGGTGCATACATTTACTGTACCAGACTGGAGGGAGAGTGAAAGGGCACATCACAAAATCAAAAGATGTACCAAGACTGTTTATTTTTGCAGGTCACCTTTCGGTGTGGGACTGAAGGCATCAGACTGACACCCTAGAAACCATGCATATCCAGGAAAGCAGCCCAGTGGGACTGAGCTGAAGAGTTCTGATGTTATACACCTGCACACAGGCACTTGAAAAGCAACACACCAGAAAACTATATAGTAAGTGTGTGAGGCAGGAAATTACTACATGATACGATATTCAATTGCAGTAGTTCACAAAAATATGAAGGATATAAGCACAATGAGGACTTTACTGTGTATCACACAAATTGTAAAAGGACAGAAAGAAACTGGTGGGGGTGGATTTTAATTACTCCACATAGACAAAAACCCATATCTGACTTGTGCATTTGTCAATGTGATAATGACTTCTACTTCTGTGAATAACAGCTACCTGAAAAGTGATAATGACTCAGTGCTATATTGTCTGCACTTATTGTTAATGTGATAATGACCTGCATTTCATTACTGCAAAGTTATGCATGCTCAGACAGGTGAAAATTGCTGCACATAACCTGTTGAGTATGCATTCATTATATTACCTTGAGCAGCTGTTATGTAACACAGAATCAATCATCTATTAGGAGAAGACCTGAGTAAATCAGAAAAAGTAGTATAGCATATGTAGTACTGGGTCATTCTTCCCACCTAAAGTGTACACAGGACTAACAAAGCCAGGAATATTGTCCAAAATACATGGTAGCTCTATGTTGGTCTTTGGTTTGAGGACTACAGAGACTTTTGTTTTGTTTTGTGACTAGCTTTTAGCTCCCTCTTCTTCAGGGACCAGAAGTCACACCACCTCAGTTGCTTCTATTAACTTCAGTGCCTGTATTGAGATATTGTTCGGAATCTGATACAAATACAGCACCAAGTTTAGGAATAAACTTCTGTGGGTGAACCCTGATACAAACAAGATTTGTAACAAAATAAAAAAGTCCTCACCAACAAGAATAAACAAACCCTCACATTTCAAAGTTTACAAGAAGCTGGGCAATTTACAAACAAAATCAAATATACCACGGTGAACTCTGCCTAGCCAACAGGACCTCAAATGATCTTGCCCAGAGCAGCCTTCTACATGTCTGCAAAAACAAGAATACCACAAACACATGTACATGAGATCTAATCTGTAGCCACAAGATAAACAGAACCTGTTGGAAGGATACATGCCTCTTCCAAAGAGTTCCTCTTCTCTGGGACAGATTTATAAACAAAGTAGTTCCCTAACCCTCTTAAAATGCAATTTAGACAAAAGGATGAGTAAACATGAATACACAGCAGGTATGACCCTGCAATCCCTCATGGAACAGGATAGTAAGCAGTGGAAATAATCCTACCAATCAACTACCTAGTAATAAAATATGAACTTTCGAAATTCGAATAGTGCAAGCAAATATCTAATGTAAAAAAAAAAAAAACAGTCTGGAAACACTTGCTACTGAATACTGAACACGAAGAAAGTACTTTATCAATGTCTTTCAGTAATGAAGGTCAAAATACTAATTATTTCGCTCATTTCTTAGTATCTGAGCATTCAGGAGTGCAGAAAGGACCTGTCAGAGAAAGAATCTCGAGACCCTTGGTTATGCGGACCTCCTCTGCCATAAGGACAGCATCTTCCATTATTTCCCCCTCTGCTGTGGCAGAATATTCCCCATATGAGCCCTGAAAAGGTCCTTCAGATTTTTGGAACCACACTGACTCCTAGAGAAAGATCTTTGCTGGGTAGAAAAATGGATTCCAACAGCAGACAAGGTCTTTCCATCTTTCTCACTGTGGAAAACTGTGTCTTTAACTGTGGATCTCCAATACTGCTGTTTTTTGGGGGCTCCTAATATCTTGTTTGGTCAGGAGGGGATAGGCGCTGTGGTATCTGATTCTTTCCACACCCAGCAGGAGATAACGTCTACAGGGTCATCCACCAGGGAGATAACCCAAGGCATAGATGGGCTAGATCCAAAGGCTTCCAGAAACACCAGTTCCTCTTAGGAATGGTTTTAGGAAGCTCAACCATCTATTTTTGCACCATATCTCTAAAATGTCTCCAAAGGAGACATCCTCAGGTGGGGGCCCTTCCCCCTCATCAAATTCAGTGCCCTCAGTAAAAGATTCCTGAGAGAAATCTAAGTGCCTTCTTTTGCACATTCTCTACCAGTGTACCTCTTCGGTGGGGTGTTCTGGAGAGGTACTGGCAGAAATGGGGAGTTCCTGAACATGATCTGTCTGACAGCTCTTACATGCTGGCTGTCCCTGTGGGGAAGGGTGATGAGACTTAAGAGCTCAAATCCCATTGGGGAATGGGTATAAGATCTGAGGAAGTGAGAGAAGAAGACACCCTGGGACAACAGAAAACCCTCTCTACTACCTCAAAGGCAGTGTCCAGGAGAAGTAGAAACCAACCTCATTAGTACACCTCTGGTACCATTTTGTACATTTTATGAAGACACACACACACACACACACACACACACACACACACACACACACACACACACACACACACACACACACACACTCTCTCTCTCTCTCTCTGTCTCCTCCCCCCATTTTCTCTCTTTCTCATCCTCATCTTTACTTTCTTTCAGCTGAATCATTGTCAAGTAAGTACTTTCTAAATGAAAACATACAAGTGGAAATAGTTGGTACTCCCACCAAATTCAATTCCGTCTCCATACTGCAAACATAGGAAAAGTTTACATCTTACACTAAAAGTAGCATCAGGGTCCTTAAGAGCTACTACAAGATTCTGGCATAAGGTTGACCAGCTTTCAGAATTTAAAACATCAGACAAAGGAGCACAGCACAATGTCTGTAAGTCTTCATGTTGCACCTGCAAAGAAAAAAGTATACTTTTGTGCTACTTGTGCTCAACAAAAGTGCTACTTGTGCTCAACGTTTTCTGGAATTCATAAATTCCAATGTCTTGGATCAACTTATCCACACTCCCACCAGGGGCAGCAATATCCTAGACCTGGTTATTACCAACATGGGCAACTGGTGTTCCACACCAGAGGTCAATTCCTCGTTGGTCAGATCTGACCACAAGCTAATCACCCTAGACATCCACATCCCTCCCCCAACCCCATTAGGGAAACCACCGTAAAAAATTTCTCCAAAGCCAACTTCAAGCTTCTTAAGACAGAAGTGGCAAACTTCACGACACCCATGCTGATGGACAATAGAGGTATGACTGCTGAATCCTACACAAATGCACTTTATAAGCACTTACACAAGTGCATGGATTGTGCATTCCCTAACAGAATCAAGATGCTATCCTCCAAAAAAAGAAAGCCAATCTGCTGGTCCCCTGCCATAAACAAACTCTACAACAGAAGAAAGAGGAAAATCCTATGATTGGAGGAATTCCCTGGCCAGCCTCAGTAAGAAGCTGAGATCCCTCATAAAATCCTCCAAAGCTAGTTACACAAACAAAATCACCACTGATTCTAAAGACAACCACAAAGCATTCTATAGCTATGTCAAGAATCTCAATGGCAACACTCAGATCTGCTCTGAGGTACAACACAATGGCTCTAAATATACAGAACCAACTGATATTGCCAACATCCTGGCAGATAGGTTCAGTGCTAACTTTACCCCCTCTCATCCCCTAAAGGGCTCATCTCTATACCGGAAGAATGCAAAGTTCCTGTAAGCACGGCTGCACAGGTAAAAAACACACTCTCCAAAGCCAAGAACACAGCATCCATGGGACCTGACAACATCCCAGGCTGCGTTCTACATGAACTACAGAATGAACTGGCACCCCACCTAAGTACCATGTTCAATCATAGCCTCACCTCAGGCTATGTGCCCACTGAATGGTGCACAGTGACAGTTATCCCACTCCACAAAGGGGGAGCCACCACAGACCCGAGAAACTATCACCCCATTAGCCTGAGGAGCCTGGTCTGCAAAGCTATGGAACATATCATCATGGAACTTATAAACAATGACATTGGTAATCTCCAAACTCTGGACCCCACCCAGTTCAGGTTTGTAAAAGGCAGATCATGTTTCCTAAACCTGATAGACTTCTTTGAAGTGGTCACCAAAGCTGTAGACGAGGGTAAAGTGGTTCACACAGCCTATCTAGATCTCAACAAGGCTTTCGACTCCCACTCTGGAATTATAGATAAACTCACTAAATGAAGTATAAATCCCTATGCCACAAGATGGGTTGCCAGCTGGCTCACTGACAGAACCCACACTGTGAAAGTAGCAGACTCCAAATCCAACTTCAGACCAGTGACAAGTGGAGTACCACAGGGTTCAGTCCTGGGTCCTCTCCTGTTTGGTATCTACTTCTCTGAAGAACAGGCTAACACAGAAGGTCTTTGGCTAACAATGTTTGCAGATGACTGCAAACTAGGAGCCATAATCAAAAGTCCAAAAGATGTGGACATCCTACAAAAGGGCCTTGCTGAGACAGATGCCTGGTGTCGAAGCCATGGCCTCACGCTCAATGCCAAAAAGTGCATTGTCATCCCTTTTGGTAAAACTCTGTACCCATGAACTACCACATAGGTGGTAGTCTACTTAACGCTGAAAGTATGATAAGAGACCTTGGAAAACAGGTGGACAGTAGTCTCTCCTTTGATAATAACATCGCCACAGTAGTCAGGAAATCCTTCTACATGGCACACCTCATCACAAAAGGGTTCTCATCCAGGAAAAAAGAGGCCATTGTTCCCCTCTACTAGTCACTCATTAGACCCATTATAGAGTACAATGCCCCTTTTGGTATGTACCTCACAAGACAGCTACAACTGGAAAGGCCACAGAAATACCTCACAAAGAGTATTACCAGCCTCAAACAGATGCCCTACACAGACCATCTCAAAAAACTGCAGCTTTACTCCGTTGCATATCACCTACTCAGAGGCGATCTCTGTGTAACACAGAAAAATATGTCAAACCCAGAGCTTTTGGACATGCTCCACTTAAAGAAATCCCAATCCCTCTGAGCTACATGCTCTAGGGACCTAAACCTTGTCACCACAATAAACAGAACATGCTGGAGGGATAGATTCCTGTCCCAGAGACTTCCCATACTCTGGAACAAACTACCTATCTATATCAAACAAAGCTCCTCATTAGCACTCTTCAAGAAAAATCTTGATGATTGGATGGGAGATAGGAAATTCAACCCAGGGATCACTTCTGTGGCTCTGCTCGACAGGGGCACAGGAAAATAATTTTCTTGGGTTGTGAAAGCCAGGGTACCTTTTGGCTAGGCTTATATAGGCCCTAGGACCAATAGCCTAGTACCTACCTATGAACCTATATCTGCAGTAAATGGTCTGAATTTGAATGGATGAGATCACATACTTTACATTTCCCTGAGGAATTCCTGCTTTTGAATTAGCCCATCAATAATCTTAGCTTATTTTGTTTCTTTGTTTAAATGCATAATAACACTGCTGTGTGCATATGGTGCTTTCCTTTGTTTTAAACTTTGAAAGGAAAAAAAAAAAGAAGTTAATTAAAATAAGCACAACTACAGCTTGGAACTTCTTTCTGCTAGAAAAGTTAATTAACATAATTGCGTAATATTCGCGGTTGTGGTAACGGTAACTAACTGAAGCTAATATTCCCAGTGAATATAGCTCTTAACTTCTTCCCTAAACAAATCATGAACAAATAAAGTAGTGATTAAAAAGGAAGATTCTCTAATAAGGCCAATAGAACATGTTTTCATGTGAACTTAAATTTTTAAGTACAAAACTTGAACATCTGACATTACTGACTGTCAAATCAGAACGTAATAAGGGAAAAGTAAAAATGAGGCAACATCAGGCACGCTTTAGAAAGCAAGGAACAGCACAAAGCTACCAAATGACAATGTTCCACATATATCTGAACGGTAGTGTACTGTTTGGTTTCCTAGGAGAATCAAAACGGCACTGGGAAGATAAAGAAAGTTCTTAGTTACAGCAGTCAGGGGTGGGGCATAAGAAAGTAAGGATGACAACAGCTTGTGTAAGGTTTTGTTGCAGTAAGGTGAACCCGGGACGCCCTGTACATTTAAAGTATTAAAATATTACCAAAATATTTACGAAATCATGGAAAGTAAGATACTTGGGTTCATTTTATAGGTTAAACTGTAGGATGGTGTAATAAAAAAAAACAGCACACCACATGTTAGACACTCCCCCTTTAATGTGATGGCTTGCAGTTAGATATTGCACTATTGCTCGCATTACAGAACCTAAAATAACAAATTACACAGTATGGCAATAATCTTTGATCAACAGAAGCATATAAGCAAGGGCAATGAGACAACTAGATTAATAACCACGTACCTTGCTTACCGAATAATATTAGCATTCAGGCTTTATAGTATAATTATACTTAGTAAAATGAATACATATATATTTGTCATGCTTATACCATTGGCTTTCTGTTTGAGTGTTCCATGAACACATGCTGTAGCTTTGTATTTTGGACCATGTGATTTCATACTTTCATCCCACTGGTCACACAGCAAAGAAGGAAGAAATACATTTTGATACAGTGGAAGGGGAACTAGCGATTACTAAGTAAGGAATATTTCTTCAAGCGTTTCATGCTGATGCTTCATTAATGTATGTTTTTGAAATTGCTTGCAGTTTGAGGTGTTTTTAGATAAATGTTTTTAAAAAATGTTTTATAGCCTTAAACATGCTAACAGTAAAAATAACTGCTGCTACAGGATCACTCGCTGTCACTCCTCACTCACAACATGCCCTCTTTATAAAGAAAATTAGCCGATTTTCTCAAAAATTTCAAATATAACCATACGGCAGCTCAATTCTGAAAAATAAGTTGAGAAGGTAACTGACAAAGTTCAGGTACTTTTTCAACTTATTTTTTAACAGTGGAGCTAAAATGCAAGTATAAAGAAACTTGCGTTTTTGGAAGACACTCGGGTGAAACACTATACAATTCCTAGCACCTCAGTGAGCGCTCGGCTGTAACTGCAGAGGCACCATGCAACGGTACTTGGGGTTAATGAGTTAACAAACAATGGAAGAATATGTGTGCACACACTCCAAATGACATATTGTGGAAGCAGCTTTTGAGGTACTGCAGCATTCACTCATCTTGAGTATGCACCTTCCATCAAGTATGGGTCCTCAATGTCACACCAAGTAATGGTCTGCTGTCCAAGAAGTATGCCCATTACATTTGCCCACTCACCTGAAACCGAAGCAGCCATGGCTTTCACACATCTTACAAACCATGGAATGGATCCCATATTCAAAAGTAGCACTCAGGAGTGGGAGAAGTAGCCTTACCTCTTGACTGCATATACCATGGCAAACAGTGCAGACAAGCATGTATGTGACGATGAAGTATGACACACCATTAGTGTAGAAAATAAACAGATGCCCATTCAAGACAGATGACAACATATGTTGCAAACTGGTCATGGAGGCTGCCCAAACACATGCAGCAACACTGGGGACTTGCAGGAATGTCTAGCAAGTACTGCTTATGGAGTACCTGTGTTGACAATTACCTGGACTCTGCATAAATGTGGCCTATGGGTTAGGGTAATCAGATGGAAGAGTTGTTCCACAGGAGATATCATCCAGGGCTCTCTTCAGGTAGCATATGCATAACATCAAGTCTCCCACAGGTATGTGTTGCAATGTGTAATGGTGTACCGAGACCAAGGCTGAAACCTACAGACAGTATTAATAAAGATACATGTGCTGCACAAGCAACACCTCACTCTACCTCAGGCCCACCATCCTCATCTGTATTTTGCTGGTGCCAGTGTACACCTGTAGGTTTGCTGTTCATTAGCAGGAACTAGGCCGGTAGACATCGTGTTCTGAATTTGGGACAGTGCAAAATGACTCTCATGTGTGGCCCCATAGTTGTCAAGTATCTGCAAAAAGACTGAGGATGGGGAGGGGTGTCATCCTGAAACACAACAGTGAAATGAAGCATACATTCAAAGCTCAAGGTCATGCATTCTGCCAGACATAACCTTGACTTCACAGCAATAGTGAAGGCACTGTGTGACCTCCAAGGGCTGTGCACATAAGCTGACCTTGCAATCTGGCAGAGTTGGGGGACATTTGAAGGGTGGAGTGACCAAATAATGGCAAGTGAAGATGGGCCATGCTAGTATACACCTTCCAGGAATAGTGACTGCTGTAATTCACTTAACAGGTGCTGCAACAAGCCATCGTGTTATGTGACTCACATATTGTATGCATCCCAATCAACATCTGCACAATTAACACATTTGTTTAATACTGCATTTGATTGCACAGGTCATATGTCACATATCAGGTGTGTGTAATGTTAACATATGCAGTATTGTGGCCCCATGGCATATCAGGGAAGAGGGTGGCATGTTAATAACAGTGTGTACACTCCTCATAGCCACAGTAAGCTTTGGAGATTGTCAGTATAATTGGATTTTATTGCTCATACATGCACTGCTGATGATGAGATCTGCAAATCTGACATCAGGCATTCACTATTGACATCTGTCTTCATATCAACCCAGGTATGTGTCAGACAAACACATAGGGGCTGTGAGCAATAGAGCAAACGTAACTGCCATGTATATACACATACAGCAATGGTGTGTACACTTGTGAGGTATGGTGCACAGTACATGACAGGGTGCTGAACAGGTGCACAGCAATACTGTGTACATAGGTGCAGTGTGTTCCAGGGGAAGGGACGTCACCTACTAACACAGAGATGTATAATGTTGGTAACAGGGATTCAGTACAGCTGGAGTGCATGCTGTTGAGTGCCATATGTCATGAATGTTGACAGCTGGGTAATGAGAGGTCTGTGTAATATCTTTGTGCCACCTCACCTGTAAGTGTGTGTGTGTGTGTGTGTGTGTGTGTGTGTGTGTGTGTGTGTGTGTGTGTGTGTGTGTGTGTGTGTGTGTGTGTGTGTGTGTGTCTGTGTAGAGGTAAGCAATGATATGCAGGTGTTAAAGTATGTTTTCTGTTTTCCCTTCACAGGTAGCGATGTGGGTCATGGTCCCTCCTGCAGGCAAACCGATGTTAGTGTCCATACAGACTCTGACAATGATGATAGGTATGGTGAGGAATAGGCAGGGTTGTCAGGGGCTGAAGCTGTCCCATCGGTTGACTTTCCACTGATATCCACCCCTCTCCACACACAGTCACATTGCCTATACATACCCCATCACCAGTGACCAGAGATGAGAGAGAGTTGGTGGGTGGTGGCATGGGATAGGACAGTGTGGGGACTATGGCAAGTGTGTCTGTACACAGCAGCCATAGCCAGATGACCGGTGAGGTACCACACAAGCAGATGTACAGGGGTGCTAGTAGGAGGGCTGCTGGCCATCATGCCCCTAGCAGAAGTGCCACAGCAGGTGTCACCAGACCCATGTTTTGAGCCATCATGGAGACACAGGCATGTATGTAATGTTACACCAGACAGAGTCTGAGGCTCCAGAGGGCTCCAGATTCTGCTGTTATTGACAACATCCATGATCTCGTAGGTGCCCACCGTCATTTTGCAGAGGTCATGGAAAGACGGTTGGGCAAGATGGTGGGAATCCTCAACTGTGCAATGTCCATGTTACAGCATATGGTGGGAGTAGGGTGACAGCCATGTGGGCGTAGGTCAGCAACACCAACAGGTGGAGGTCTACGTGGATGTGCAACAAGTCAGAGCCGCTCCCTTAGTGGCAGTAGCAGCACCGGCACTGCAGGGGGGTGCTGTCCACACCACAACACAGATGGCCATGTGCATGTGGCCCTGGCCAGTCCCAACAAGTACGTGGATCCAGCAGACATGTGTCATCATCAGGGGAGAGTACCATATCTGGCCTTGTACCTGGTAGTGCCCGTGGAACCCCTGACAGGCACAGTTCTCATCTCCGTGGCCTGAGACGGTGAACTGCACACCCTGCCATGTATGGTCTGCAGCTGCCAAGCAAACCCCTGTATAGGGCAGCCACATGGCTGAACCTTGTGCATACACACAAACACACACACACACACACACACACACACACACACACACACACACACATCGCCAACACAGCTAGGGCACCTCCATACCTAAACACACCACATCTGCACAGCCCAATAAATAATGAAACCCCCTAACACACACATGATGTCAACCAAATGGCTCAGCCTAGGTCTCTGGCAAACCCACAACACACCCTGTGCATATGATGATACCTGTGCCACATCCCTGTCATCCATACCATTGATGCAGGGACAGGCTAATATGGTTCTGATGCACAGGGTGAATGTACTAAGGTGTAGCAATGTAATTCTGTGTGCCATGTTTTCAGAAAAAAAAATAATGCTTACATGTCAGGATGTGTAGCTGTTCAGCCATGATGCATTATAGCTGTTATTAACACTGACTGATAGTGGTCTCCATAATGTATTCAGTTTGTTTTGTAGGTGTCTATGTGCCAGCAGGATGTTGGTCTGCTGTTGTTTCCTACAAGGGGTATGGCTCTGTGGTGACATATTGACTGTGTCATATCCTGGGTACAGCTGAACACAAGTAACAGGTCTGTATAAGAGTTACTGCATGTTCCACATGGCTGATAGGTCTGGGGGTGTATACAGCTGAGTGCATGGTGGCTGATGTCAGCAGCCCTTCTATAGTGGACAATGGTAAGTGTACTGGGTGGCACACACTACGTTTGTGTATAACATACACACAGAGGCTTTGGTGTTGATGCAATACACAGAGAATACTGTATACATGGGTGTACTTAATTTTGCAGTGAACCCATTTTAGCCTATGTAATTCCATCAAGACATAATAGGCAAAACATCACATTAGTAAATAATCAGTCTGCTACTTTAATGTCATTGACGATGGTACAGGCAGTGTATATGTCCCCTTCCCAAATGTAGTGCAATCCTGGCATTGATAAACATAGGTGTGCTGGTGTGGGTGGCACAGTCCTACACTTTGGAGTGTGTGGGGTGGTGTAGAGCTGCACATAGTGTGAGTGATGACTACCTAACCTGTTAACATACACTGTACAGAATTACAGCATACTATGCATGGGGATATACACAACAATAACCCCACTGAGAGTGGCTATGTCCACAACATCGACAGCCAACTATATATATCAACTCCAGCATCACTGTACAGCTATACAGGAGGGAAGAGGGCATTTACACATCTACTAGTTTTGATGGAATGAATTTCCATGAAATGATTCCTTTGAAATGTTAGCATTTGGCAGTCAGTTCTTGGACAGATGACCTTCTGGGTCGTGTATATTCTGTAAACTGAAGTAGATCCCTTCACATACACACACACACCTATTTAGTAACACTGAGAGTAGAACTCCTACCTAGGTACTTATTTATACTAATGTGTTTGGCCTTAATTGCACACACCACACAGCTTTTAGGATAAGGTGTGTCCTGAGTTTCTTGTTAAGTGAGGAATATCACCAGGCCTTGTACAGTATGGTAATGCAGGGTATACTGGGTGTTAATGGACAATATGTAGTATGCCATACTGTTATATACACATTGACAAACACATAACAGTAATAGACACATCTAAGAGACCTGGGTTTATCAGTGCTAACTACCTTGTCAGTGAGTCCATTCTGTTACAGAAAATTTGTATACAGCACATGCATCATTGGGCTGGATAGTGTACTCAGTTACCTGTATGGTTGATGGTGACACTGGTCCTCATACAGTGGTCCTTGGGACATGTACTGGTGGTACCATAGTGTAACGATAGTATATCCAACACCCACACCCCACATTGGATGTTTTACTCACTGAAATCCATGATAATACTCTGACATACCCCAAATCACACATTGACCAGGACTGGAATACCACCCTCTTGTCTATCTCATTAGTGTTACTACAGGGATATGCATTTATTGCACATGCCACAGGGATAGTAGGGTGATGGTTTGACATGGCTGTCTGAATGTCAGCAACATCACTATGACTTATACTGTATGGCCAGGTGTATTGTATTTGGAGAATGTGGCCTCAGAATGCCATATCCTACAAATATACACACTTGCACAGATACACACACTTGCCAGGACTCAGAGGGTAACCCATGCCTATCCAGCCATTTGTACAACAGTGTTGTGCTGGTACTGCATGCTCCAGGTAGCTCATAGGGTGAAGAGTGTAACAAGGTACATTTAATGTGCATTGCAGCATCAGCCATTTCTAACTATGGCAATGGGCAGTGTAGTTTGTGACAAGGTCCTAAGGGTATTATCAATTGCAGGTTTACAAACACACAGACACTGCTATTGTCAGTAATGCACACTGACACATATATCAGTACTGGGGTACATAGGTGTAGGTGTTCCTAGGTGTGTACCAGGATATTGTCCATGGAGAGGTGAGAAGAGTAGGGGATGTGGGTACAGTGGTATCATGCTACCTTACATTAGTCAGCAGGCCATCTATCAACAGACGCCATGTGAGTGATCATCAGGGTAACAGTTAAATGCAACATCCAATCATCTGGTTGTCTCTTGCAGAGGGCCAGTGAGGTGCTCCAACTGACATGTATGCAACATATATTACATAACATGGCCAGTGTCTGGGTTGGAGACCTGTACCCAAGCATGTTCTGTTGACTATGGTAGTCTAGTTGAGGTATCCATGGCATGTGGTGCATACAGGGTGGGGTTTCCTAGCTGTGGCATTCAGAACACAGCTGGCAGACATATCAGTGTCAGTCAAGCACAGATTGCCTGTGAACAGCCCAGATGGATACCTGACAGCTGCACATCTGTACAGAGGACAGATATAAATCAGCTAGCCAACAGGTTATGCATTAGGATTAATGTTTTGACAGATAGATGTCTGACAGTGATAGGTATGCCATTGCTACATGACAGCAGCCCTCAATGACATGTCCTATACACATAGTAGTCTACAGTTAATATCCAAATATCAGATCAATATCAAGTAGCAAGTACTTAATAACACACAGCTCACACACCAAGAATATAATAGTCAGTACTCAGAGTCCAGCTTTGCATGCAGGGGTGTATGGTTCCAGTACTACAATCTGCAATCTTTTCTTACTTGGGAAAGCACTGTTATCAGTAGTAATGCAATGATACAATACATGCAAGTGTGACTGCATATAACCTGGGATATTACCCATGTATGAAACACATACAAAAAAAAAGATTGTTGTACTAGCCATATATACTCAGGTGTCCCAAACACTATACTCACATCCCTTGCTACTGTAATGATAGCACATAGAAACATGTTATGTACATGGAATTAAATACATTTCTTAAAGCTGTCATTACCCTGCTATTTTATCAGACTGGAATGTGATCACTGGTTACCAATGCTAAGCTATGCTTAACAGGTGTACCCATTGCTTAAATGCAAATGCTAAGCTGATTTGCACACTGGTAAGCGAAGCCTACATGGTGTAAATGCCTATTCATTTAACTGTACATTAGCAGCGCTTACCGTCAGACAAACCCTTGCAAACACACTTAAAGCTGCTCAAAACTGCCTTAACCACTCTGTATCCAACAGGCCTTGCTCTGCCTAGCAACAAAATAAACAGCTCTTGAACCCAGGAGCCTGTAAACTATAATCACAGCAGTCAACCACTAAGCCATCACAGCTTTAAA
>NC_056732.1:489265433-489299538 GCF_019279795.1 Protopterus annectens
CAAGCCTGACAAAGTGAATGTTTACAGCCATGTAAATGGGGATATCACAAAAATACTCAAAAAGATAAGCTCACACAGTTGATGCATTCACACACTCCTGCCTGTCTGTCCTAACACATATTAACCAGAGGAGCAGAGGTCCCAAGCCCACATACTACATGCTAGTTAGTGACATACATCTTTACACCATCCCACTGCTTTTTCAGACATACACAACAGTTATGGTGGCCAGGCAACAGTTCATCTGACAAATGTCTGGACATTACATCACACTAGGTAAATACACTTACATGCTAGGCATGTCTGAAAGCACTGTGCAAACTACAGGCAGACTGTCACAACACTGACCCAAGTTTCCTATGGGGGCATACACGTGTACTTGCAAATATAGCAGGCACTACAGGCATGTAACAGCATGGAGTAACAGACACCAGTGTGAAAGTGCATACCCACAACCAATCCAAACACAGTCCCAGTCACATTATGGTAAGCCTAAGTAATATTACAGTATATGTAATGTGTAAACAACACCACCCTCATATAAGCCACTCACACAGTAACCCTACATATAATGGGCCAATAAACAGTGTAGTCTGATGCCTGACTGTGGTATAGGACTTTATTAATTTTTTTGACTTTATTTCTTTTTTTGATTTATTATCTTGAGTTATTCATATTTTTAAAAATAGGTTTGCTAAAAACAAACACAATTCTTACTAAATTTGAGTTGATGAATGCTACTGACTGTGAGTTGTATGCTTTAATGTTTGAGGTGCCATGCTTAAAAATTAAAATTAATAACACTACATACCACGCATCTATCCACTATACTTAAAATAATATCTTAAATAATAATATCTTAAGAGGTTCATCATTATTGTAAAGTTTTGATTGTCTGAAAGTGCTTCTAACAGTAAAGGAACTAGTTAGGTGAGTCAACATTTATCATTTTCGAAAATGATGAAATTTAAGATATAAAAGAAAAACTTCACTTCAGAAGAACTGAAAATCAAAAGACTGAATCCCAAAGACTGAAAATTCAAATTACTAAATGATGTCAGTCTGTTCCTATAAACATGTACACTAATAGGGTACCATAAACTGGAGCAGCATGCAACTTCAGATAGAACAGGACCAAGGACAATGACATCTACCACAGTCTGTACACAGACCAAGTAACATATTCACAATACAAACTCTGTCAACAATCACCATAAGTACACAGACCTCACTACTGTACACACTACAACAGAATGTCCAGGTTTTGTGCTCAAATATGAGACCTACTATACATAGCATGTCTAGCACTCTATTATCTCACTGGCTTTTTACCAGGTATGATGTCAGTAAATAATGATGCACTGTACATATGCACCTCTTATTGCATGACATATGGACAAAGGGTGACAGATTGGGGGACAGAGGCACAAACACAGTGACAGTATTGACATATTGCTGTGATAATATGAGAAATGTCCTGGTGTAACAGGGTTTGTTGTGACATATCTCTTCTGAGTGATATGAAGTCAGTAACTCACATGGATGTCACCATGTACTGACTGCAATCATCAGAGTATGCTACTGCATATCTAAAGATAGGAAATGTGTGAGTAACACAACACATGTAAGACTCCAAACTCTGGACAGCCTGCAGATAGCTCTACAAGTGAGAGTTTCCTCAACCACATAACGCTGTCATGCCAGACTTTAAATCATGTAGAACAGCCATATCCACACAAGCCCTGTTAAACCAACATTACTTCAAATGTAGAACAGCAATACTTACATTTTGTCCCCATGTGTGGAACTTCCTCCTCTTGTTTGTTGGCCTGTCTCCACAATATATGTTGTAAGAGGTATTAACAACTACCGTCTGTGATGCTGTTGTCAACCACCCACATGAAGTCCTGCTCACAGTGAAGGAAGAGGGCCAACACTCACATGAAGAGCTTAGTTATAGGAGTATAGGAGTGTGTTTCCATGCAAATGGCTATAGGAATGAAACCACAGCTGTTTCTCATGCAATTAGCAAGTGGGGGACTGCAATTCATGCACAGGCCATCAGCTGATCATGAGCATTCATTACAAAACTCAAGCTGCTACCTATGCAAAACAGATGTACTTTTCCACATCCACTAAAGAGGGAGACAGACAGAGAGAGACAAAGTAAGAAAGGAAGGATGTAAGACAGCAAGAGCAAGTGTGTTTGTATATGATCTGTGGATGGAGAGTGGTATCTGGGTATTATAACAGTTGCCTATATTGTTTACTACTCCATACTGTCACATAGTAATTGCACATGGCTGTACACATTTATGGCTGAGGATTGTCTACAACAACCTCTACAGTGTTTGAAAACTGTTGGCCTTGTAATGTGGACAATTGGGCATACAGGTCCTCAACATAATGATGTAGCAAAACCCACACTGCAATGGATCCTGTCAGTAAACACTCACCCCACCATCCACACAGGGTACTGATGACACACACAGTAACCAGTATTGAGTTTCAACCCCCTACCTGACTATGTATTGTTATTACAGTGTTATGCAGTTATTGCATGTGCCACTGAGCTTACATGTAGAAGAGTTGTCCAAAGTTATATTTGAAGGTGGGTGACATCAGCAACAGTGCTAAAGATATCTCTGTGCCATATGCAGGAAGTACCAATATAGTGGTTTTTGCCTAGATATGAGACATGGGTGGAAAGTGTTCTCTGAGTAATACAAGGGTTGCCTATCTGTTCACCAATCCATAATGTCACATGTAGGGCTATGTATTGTCTACACCAGCCTCTCTGCTGTTTGACATCTGTTGTCCTTGTAAGGTGGTCACTGTGACATATAGTAGGCCTTCAATATAATAATTTAGCAAAACACACACCACACTGCATTCTGTCATTACACAATCACAGAAACCTCCACACAGGATACTGATGACGAACACATACACACTCACACTTGCCAGTACTGAGATTCAAACCACTACCTAACTATGTATTGTTACTACAGAGTACTGCATTTACCACGTGCGTCATGGAATGTCTTGGATGGATGTTGCCACAAGGTACCTTTAAAGTGAGGAACATCACTAGCCCCTGTAAATACTGGCATTGGGTGATATAGTGAGTGAGAGATCCCAAAAATATTTTTCCCTAATCACACATTTACATTTGCCAGGAGTGAGGTTCAAACATTTATCTAACAATCTTTACAGACCATTATGTTATGCATTTACCACATACACCACTGACCTGACATATTTTAAGCTTCGCAAAAGGTACTTGTAAGGTGGATAATATCTGCAGGACTTCTAAAGTCAGCTCTGAAATGAGTACTGGCTGCAAATGTGGCCAAAATCTTTGAGGGACACACACAAACACTTGCCACAGATGAAATTAAAACCCACAGATGTGTAGTTACTGCCACTACATTGTTCCACATTTATGTAACGCACCATGGAGCTTATAGGGCTAGTCCTTGTCCAAAGGTGTATTTCAAGGTGAATGACATCAGCAGGCTTGCTAAAGTAGGGAAATGGGAGGTGTAGTGACTGTGAATGGCCTCAGAAACATTAATCTCCAAACACACACACACACACACACACACACACACACACACACACACACACACACACACACACACACACACACACACACACACACACACACAAAGTTTTACAGTTCCCATGTCTGGGAATTAGAACTCCTACTTAACTAGTATGTTACACTATAGCATTATGCAGTTATCGCACATGCCAAAAAGCTTATATGGCTAGCCCTTATCCAAAGGTGTATTTTAAGGTGAATGACATCAGCAGGCTTGCTAAAGTAGGGCAATGGGAGGTGTAGTGACTGGGAATGGCCTCAAAATCATTAATCACTGCACACACAGAGTGTCACAGTTACCATGTCTGAGATTAGAACTCCTATTTAACTAATATATTTACACTACAGCATTATGCACTTATCGTATATGCCATGGAACTTACAGGGTTAGGCTTTCTCCAAAGGTGTATTTCAAGGTGAATGGCATCAGCAGGCTTGCTAAAGTAGGGCAGTTGGAGGTCTAGTGACTGTGAATGGCCTCAAAATCATTAATCTCCACACACACACACACACACACACACAAACACACACACACACACACACACACACACACACACACACACACACACACATTTTTACAACTGCCATTTCTGGGAATAGAACTCCTACCTAACTAGTAAGTTACACTATAGCATTACACAGTTATCGCATGCACCACGAAGCTTACAGGGTTAGCTCTTCTCCAAAGGTGTATTTCCAGGTGAATGATATCAGCAGGCTTGCTAAAGTAGGGCAATGGTAGGTGCAGTGACTGTGAATGGCTTCAGAATCAATAATCTCTTCGCACACACATATGCACACATACACACACACACACACACACACACACACACACACACACACACACACACACACACACACACACACACACACACACACACAGCATTTCACAACTATGTCTGGGATTAGAACTCCTACCTAGCAAGTATGTTACACTATGACATTATGCAGTTATTGCATGCGGCACAGAGCTTATAGGGCTAGACCATCTCCAAAGGTATATTTCAAGATGAATGACATCGTCATGCTTGCTAAAGTAGGGCAATGATAGGTGCAGTGATTGTGAATGGCTTCAGAATCAATAATCTCTCCACACGCACACACACACACACACACACACACACACACACACACACACACACACACACACACACACACACACACACACATACACACACACACGACTGCTATGTCTGGGATTGGAACTCCTGCCTAGCAAGTATGTTACACTATGACATTACGCAGTTATCGCATGTGGCACAGAGCTTATAGGGCTAGACCATCTCCAAAGGTATATTTCAAGGTGAATGACATTGCCAGGCTTGCTAAAGTAGGGCAATGGGAGATCTAGTGACTGTGAATGGCCTCAAAATCATTAATCTCCACACACACACACATGCACGCACACACACATGCACACAAACACACACACACACACACACACACACACACACACACACACACACACACACACACACACACACACACACAGTGCTTCACAACTGCTATGTCTGCGATTAGAACTCCTACTAGCCAGTATGTTACACTATAGCATTACGCAGTTATTGCACATGCCACAGAGCTTATAGGCTAGACTTTCTCCTAAGGTGTATTTCAAGGTGACTGACATCAGCAGACTTGCTAAAGTAGGGCAATGGAAGGTGTAGTGACTGTGAATGGCCTCAAAATCATTAATCTCCACACACACACACACACACACACACACACACACACAGTGTTTCACAACTGCTATGTCTGGGATTAGAACCTAACTAGTATGTTACCTTACAGCATTATGCAGTTATCGCATGCGCCATGGAGATTATAGGGCTAATAATAGGCCAGAGGGTTATTTCAAGGTGACTGACATCAGCATGAGTGCTAACATGGGCTATGGGAATTGCAGTGTGTGTGAATGGGCCATAAACCATTCCTCTGGGAACACACACAGCAGTCAGTCACACTCAACTTTACATTTGACAGGACTGGGTATACAAATGCTAGATTAATACTGGTTTGTACTATCATGTTACACAGTCATCACATGCACCACAGACACTATAGGGCTGAGGGCTACTAAAAGCAAATGTGTACAGTGATTGACATTGGCACATCTTGTGATATCAGCCAATTGGATGTGTGGTGGGTGGGACAGGCCTCATGATGGCAATCTCTTTGTCACTGTCTGCCTCTCATTTCCCCACATCTGTGTGTGTGTGTGTGTTTGACCTATTATAGTGTGCTGGCCTTGGATATGTGTGAGTATCCCTATCCAATGTGTGTGCAAAGCATAAATGGTGTGCATTGTGGTGTGTGTGCACAGACATCTGCAACTGACAGATATGTGTAGTCCATTGCTGTTGTCAGACATGGGCTTCATTTCTCTAAGTGTTGGAGCATGCCCATTATGACCTTCTGTATTTTGTTGTCAGACATGGGCTTCATTTCTCTAAGTGTAGGAGCATGCCCAGTATAACATTTTGTATTGAGTGTGTGAATCCTCCAGTGCAGGATTTTGTGTTCTACACCTACAGCTAGCAACCTGTTTCTGCGGGATATCTGTAGATAGGTTGACAATATGGAGTTACAATGGGCAAAAGATGGTGGGATACTGTAACTATTGTGTCTGTGCTGCTTGTGTCACATGGTTGGTGTTAGCAGAGATATTCAGACATGTACTGTTTTACACTGTGATGTATTATGTCATCAACTACCAACAGATATACTTATTTGCTCAAAGTTATTTCCAGGGAAATAGAAGATGAATGAATCTGTATCCAGTATTGTGGTCTGCAGCCTACATATTCTTGCACACTCATGACATTCTGGAGGGGTAGCTGCAGATACTTGCTTATGGATCTGTGTAAATGGTCTAAGACCTTGGTACTATGGTGGGTGAGGATCCCCTGCTTGTACATCTATCGACACAGAATGGCCATATCATGCTGCGGCCATATCTCACAGGTGTACAGATTCACCCAAGTTACTCAGAGGCAGGGCTCATATATCTGGTCAGTTCCCCTTCACATTGTGGTTTATGAGCGGGTTTGTAGCAACCCATTACTGGGTTTTCCAGCAGGATTAGTATCGGCACACATCAGAATTTCAGACTTCACACACTCCATGGCGTCCATGCGTCTACACCCTCCCACTCTGTTATTCTATCCTCTTCCTAACATTATGCGAGTAATATCTGGGAACTATCCATACAGTTGTCCCTTCATCCCAGTGTTATTTAGGGGTTGGTCCACAGTTCATGCAGTAGGACATGGTGGGCATGCTACTGGGATTTGTCAACATGGCCTTGCATTTCTGTTCTGTGGACTGTGTTATGCTGTTATTTGGGACCCCATGAGATAACATACATTGGCAGTATGGGTGAGGCACAGGCCTTTGACAGAGGACTGTAGGGCATTTGGTAATGATGCAGGCCACCTGTAGCAGACCAGTGCATTCTGTCACTCCTACAGTCCCAGGCTGCGAGTCATTGGATTCCCCTGGGTTGATAGGGTAAGTGTGGGAGGTCTTAATGGCAATAGTTCCTGTCCATATTAATCCATTGGTCTGGATGCTGGCAGGGTGCTGCTTACAGCTAGGGAGTGGGACACTCCTGCATAGGACACCTCTTCAGCATGCTGCATTCTATGGGTATTCCCATACAGAAGTGGGGGTCATGCTGTACTCATTCCCAACAGCAGGGATATGACCTGTGATAAACCTGTGGATGATGGTGGGGTGAGTTGAGTGCATGTGTGATATGGAGGCTTCTTGCAGCTGACTCACAGCTATACCTGGGAAATTCCCCTTATGCTGCCTTGTGCAGGGACATAGGCATTTTCTCATTACTTCATAACTGTGCCTTTTGTGGTCTGCCAGTGATTGGCCAGACTACATCAGTATTCTGTACTACACAGACAACTAATGTGCTGCTAATCTGTATGTACAATTTCAAAGGTGTGTGCAGCTGACAGTTACATTTTATGTACTCTGTCTAGCGTACTTCTACCTGTGTACTGTGTGTATGCTTGGGCCCAAATTCATGGCATGCCCATCTTTCAGATGGTGACAGATATTGACATCTGAACAATGAGTATGGATGACTGCTGAATTGGGTCTTGCTGGGATGCATTTTGGTTGGCACTGCAGTTGTCAGAACATGACCTTGTCATCAACAGTAGTGGCCATGGGCCACTGGGATACAACCCTCCATGCCTACATGCTGACCACTTCCACACAATGTACAACACACAACAACCTAACACACAGAGCCCTGCATATTGTACACATACAACAATCTATCCTCTAAAACGGGCCAGCTCAGGTAATCTGTGCTCCACTGTTATTAAACCCACACGTACATTACTGTATTTCTACATAGGATTAGGGGGGCACACCTGACAACAGTAAATATTTGCTATGACTGTACTGTTATTTCAGGTACTCTGTTGGCTTCCATTTCGTTATGTATTCTGACCTATCATGCAGACTAGAGGCATATCAGTAGAGTACAGATCTTAGGTTTTATTGACCTACATTTCAGTTTCAGACTTCATACCCTGCAAAACTAACATACAGCTGCCTGACCTGTTGTAGTCTGTCTGTGTAGGTCTTTAGGGTGGCTGTTATCCATTACCATTAATTGGAGGCCTTAGCACAGCCTTTCTTTATGGTCATATACACCTGTCCTGCTGGCTGAGGCTGTTGTTGGGTATTTGAACCTCACTGACATGCATGTGTGTGCCCCATGGACACACATTTGGGCCACCACATGTACTGCAGTGGGATTTGTCACCTTGTCTAGTACTTCCTACTCTGTTGACACCAGAATTTGTTATGGATTCCATGCTGCCCATATAGGTTTACACTATCTGCTGCCATTCCATTCAGCCACCAGATTCCCTTGCATGCTCACATCCATACCATAGCTATGACTAGCAGAACATACTACTCCATTCAGCAATTGATAGGAAGAGTGAGTTACTTGTGTCTGTGCCAGTAATGAGGATGGTGCTGGAGGGCTGACTATGTTGGATGCATATAGTAAAGCACAGATAGTGTCATGTTTAGCATTCCTTTTACTGTATGTGCGAGTCAGAGAGAAGTATCATTTCCTGGGTTCCTACCGTGTCAGTGTATGTGCTATGCGTTGTCTCTTTGTCAAAGCCTGGGCATACTGGGCATGCCTCTTTCTGCCTACATGGGCAGGGTCAGGTTGTTCCTCCTCTGAGTCACTCTGTGCCTGTGCTGGCCTTGGCATTGTTGGGGGGCTGTGTGGCCCTACCCTGTGCTGCTCCTTCTACAGCTGTTTCTGCAGGATCATATTGTGTAGTATGGCACATACAATGAAAATTTGGGTACATGTAGCTGGGGTGTACTGCAAGGCTCCACCAGATATGTCCAGGCACTGGAACTGTGACTTGAGCATCCCAAACACACTCTCTATTATGATTCTTGTTTGTGCATGGGCCTCATTATGGAGTTCTTCTTTGGGTGTGTGCATTTCTGATGGGTGTCATCAGCCACGTCTCCAGTGCATAACCAGTATCCCCCACTAGGTGGCCATATGGGATGTCCCCACTGGCAAATCTCTGGTACAGCTGTGTCATATGCCAGATGTGGGATTCATGATAGCTTCCAGGGCTGCCAGCACACACATTCATTATAATGCCCTGGGCATCGCACATGACCTGGCAGTTGATGGAGGTGAAGCCCTTGGGGTTTATGTAGACCCTACCCCGTTCACCAGGTGGTACTTTGATGTGTATGTGCGTGCAGTCTATAACACCCACTTCCTCACGATATTCTGCTATTTGGTGGAAGAGACGCATATTGCTGGTCAATGCTTCTCATGTGTTGAGGAAGTATATGTGCTCACTGCCATGTGCTGACATGGCATACAGGAACTGGTGGAGTAAGTACCTTGGATGCTGATGCCTGTGAGATCCCCATGATATCCCCAGTTGGCCTTTGGAAGGTACCTGTGGCTTGTATTCTTAAGCCTACACATACCTTAGTATCCACTGGGATGGTTTCCCCTCTGTTGTCTCTGTGTGTGGGGTGTGGCCGACACAGCTCAACAATTTGCTGTAGGATGTCCCTGTCCACCCTATAGTGCTCCACTCCCTCCAGCTTATGTAACCCCTGGTAGGTTGCCCTGGGTCTGTACACTCTTCTCCTCCTCCTCGCTGTGGATTGGTTGTCAGCATTCTCATCCTCACCACCCTCAGCGTCTTCCACATACTGATGTATGAGAGCAACAGCAGCTCCTATCATTTTGATGTATGAGAGCAACAGCAGCTCCTATCATTTTGTTAATTTTGCCTGGTAAACTTTCCCCACCTGTGTACACTGGTGGTATAGAGTTTCTGGGAAAAAACAGAGTGAAAGATGTTTGCATAGTTTATAGTAGTGTGTTGGGCTGGGCTGGGCTGGGTTGCTGCCTGTGTAATTGGCTGATTCTTAAACATTTCACCTGCCAGCTATTCTAGTTCTCCTTTATTGCCTTTCTACTGCTGTTTTCCCTTCCCATTGCCTTCCTGTTTAAGCCCCGAGGTGCACCAGTTATACCCAGTGCTCAGATGTGAACAGAGCTGCTATTTCCTGTTTTTTTTTGTTGTTGTTTAAAACCCAGTGCGGTGCGCACACCCATTTAGGCAATGTAAATACTGCTAGACAACTTCAGACACACCCCCTTCCTTAGCAGTGCTTAGCTAAGGGCAAACACGGGGCACAGAGCTCCAATAAGCTTACAGCATGCATGACACAGCCCCTTATGAAGTTAGCTACCTCTTAGGCTTCCACCATTGTGTTACTGCACTTACATGGTTGGGTGCTAACTAACACTGAGGGGAAATCTGTGATTCAGTTTCATTCCCCTCATTTGCATAAAACTGTAAGACTGACACTCAGCTTTCCCCCTTAGCGACCACTATTCAATAGTATTGTTGTCTTCTGCACGCCATTGTCTATTATGGCAGAATGCTGATTTTGGTTTAAAAGCATATTTCCAGCTTTTTTTTTATTTTCGGGCCGATCACGTTTGTGCACCGCTGCCCTAAGCTTAAATGGCTGAAATCAGCCAAAAAAAAAAAAAGTTATTTTTTATAAGTTTGCAACTATTTCCCATGCCAGTAGCAATATATTTGGCCAATGGCATGCTTACTACATTGAATACATGTTTTCTTTGGAGCTGTCATGCCTCCGTTTTGTAATTTGCAGAAATGTATTCGGTTAGTAACCAAATACATTTCTGCAGGTTACACTATTCCTGCACAGACACCTGCATGTTTCCTGGATCACTAATTCACCTCATTTGCATGGTTTTCACCTGCAAATGGGGTAATTAGCATACAGGAGATGTGTCCATGCAGGAATAATGTTGGAGCGCTCATGGACTTCCTGGGAGCTCATTCCTGGATCACTTCTCAGCCATATTGTTTGCAGCAACTCTTGCCCATAGTGTCAAGCTTTCTGAATCCTGGGGAATGAATAAAAAGCTCACACAGGAAAACTAATTGGTTAAAAACAAATATTTTTCTTTTTGTGTGCCCTTTTTACTCATTGTTTTAGTGTGCTAGAAGTAGTACAAAAAGACATTAGATGGGGCCCATGGGAGACAAAACGCAAGTACAGAGAGCTATTCTGGCAATTATTTTTAGAAGCTACAAAGGTACCAGGGTTGAATGAAGTAGTCTCACTGGACCCTGTTTTAAAATTAAGATCAGCAAAGCTATAATATTGTTATGTTTCACTTTGGCCACTAGATGGCAGAGTATGACAATGATGAATGTGAGGATTATCTGATTTTTATAGGTTCATAGGTTCATAATAGGCTATCTGCCCTAGGGCATTTATAAGCCTAGCCAGATATTGTTTGGCTTTCGCCACCCATTTTAAATTAATTTTGCTATGCCCTTTTTCGAGGTTAGTATACTGTGCCTCTGTCTAACAGTGACACAGAAGTGATACCCGGGGTAAACCTACGATCTCCCATCCACTCATCAAGATTCCTCTTGAACAGAGTCAATGAGGGACTCTGCCTAACCTGGACTGGGATTTTATTCCAGAATGAAGGGAGCCTCTGGGTTATGAATCTGTCCCTCCAGCTTGTCCTATTTATTTCAGTGCTGAGGTTCAAGTCTCTCGAACGCGTAGCTTGAAGGGATTTGGATTTTCTGAGGTGCAGCATGTCCATTTATTCCGGGTTGGACATGGCTTTATACGTCAGGCACAGATTGCCTCTGAGCAGGTGGTATGCCACTGAGTAGAGCTGGAGTTTCTTTAACCGGGCAGCATATGGCATCTGTTTGAGCCCTTTGATCCTCTTGGTGAGGTACTTTTGGGGTCTTTCCAGTTGCTGCAGGTGTCTGGTAAGGTACATCCCAAAAGAGGCATTGTACTCAATTACGGGCCTGATGAGGGATGAGTAAAGAGGCACGATGACCTCCCCTGATCTAGATGTGAATCCCTTCATGAATAGGTGGGCTATATAAAATGTTTTTCTAACCACTTTGGCCACGTGGTTGTCAAATGAGAGATTGCTATCAACTTGGGTCCCCAGGTCCCTAATTACTTCTTCTGTACTTAATGGATTACCCCCTATGTGGAAATTTGTGGGCACTTTGTTTTTGCCAAAGGGGATGACTATACACTTTTTGGCGTTTAGCTTGAGGCCATGGCTCTGGCACCAGTTGTCTGTTTCTATGAGACCCTTTTGGGGGATGCTTGTGTCGGCTGGAGAGTCGATTATGGCACCCAGTATGCAGTCATCTGCGAACTTGGTCAGCCACAGTCCTTCCATGTTGGCCTGTGCCTCCGAGAAATATATACCGAACAAGAGAGGTCCCAGGACTGAGCCTTGTGGGATGCCACTTGTAACTGGTTCAGAGTCTGACATGGCTCCAGCAATTCTAACCATGTGGGTTCTGTCCTTGAGCCAGTTTGCAAACCATCTAGTGACATAGGGGTTTATATTTAAGCTGGTGAGCTTATCTATAATGCCCGAGTGGGGTATTGTATCAAAGGCTTTTGCGAGGTCCAGGTAGGCTGTGTGGACCACCTTCCCCTCGTCAATGGCCTTGGTGACTGTTTCAAAGAAATCAGCCAGGTTTAAGAGGCAGGATCTGCCCTTCACAAAGCTGAACTGGGTAGGATCCAGTGTCTGTAGGTCCCCAATATCTTTATTTATGAGGTCCATGATGATCCTTTCCATAGCTTTGCAGACCAAGCTAGTCAGGCTTATGGGGCGATAGTTTCCAGGATCTGTTGAGGCACCACCTTTGTGGAGAGGGACCACTGTTGCTGCACGCCACTCTTTGGGTACATATCCTGTAGTAAGGCTGAGATTGAACAGTAGTTTTATGTTTGGGTTTAGCTCTTCTTGGAGTTCATGTAGGACGCAGCCTGGGACACCGTCTGGTCCCATTGATGCTGTGTTTTTTGTTTTGGAGAGGGCGGCTCTTACCTGAGCATCTGAGATATCAGGGGGGCAGCACTCTGCTAGGATAGATATTTGCCCTTTGGTGGGAGAAGTTTGCGCTGAACCTGTCAGCTAGGATGTTGGCAATGTCTGTGGGTTCGGTGTATTTTTTGTCATTTTAGACTAATTCTGAGCATATCTGGGAATTCCCACCCAGGTTCCTAACATAACTAAAGAAAGCCTTGTGATTATCCTTAGTGTCCTGTGCAATTTTTCTCTCGAAGCTGGCCTTAGACGATTTTATGACTGCCCGTAGTTTTTTGCTAATACTGATCAGAGATGCCTTCCCTTTTTGGGATTTTGCTCTATCATGTAGTAGCTTCCTCCTTCTATTGTATAGTTTGTTTAAGGCTGGGGTCCACCAGACAGGACGTCTGCCTTTGGAAGATTGGGTCTTGGTTTTATTTGGGATTGCATGATCCATGCATTCCTGAAGGTGTTCATAGAATGCGTTTATAAAGGATTCTGCGGTCTGGGCCATATTTTCCACAGGCCCGGGGGCTTTGAAGGATTCCACCTCGGTTTTGAGGAGTGTGAAATTTGCTTTAGAGAAGTTTTTCACTGTGGTTTTCTGGGAAGGAGGTGGGGTCGGGATGTGAATATCCAGTGAGATTAGTTTATGGTCTGATCTTACCAGTGAGGGATAGACTTCTGGTCTGGAGCTTAGAGTCCCCATGTTGGTGATGATCAGGTCCAGTATGTTTTCCCCTCTTGTGGGAATGGTAATAAGTTGTTCAATAGCATTTGAGTTTATAAATTCTAGGAACCTTTGGGCTAGGGTATTGGAGCTAGAGTAATGCTCCCAGTCTATGTTTGGGTAGTTGAAGTCACCCAATATAATGGTGTTTGGAGAGACCTTCATATTTTCCAGTGTTCTCAGGAAGGCTGAGTGGGGTTCCTGGGTTTGAGAGGGTGGTCTGTAGCAGGCTATAAACTGGAAGGTAGTTTTACCCACTGTTAGTTGCACATGGATAGTCTCTGATGCTTCGTGCTCTGCCGCCAACCTGGAGGTGTGGGTATCTTTGACGAATATTGATACTCCCCCTCCTTTTGTGGTTCGGTCCAAGTTTTGGGGATGAAAAGCATGGTATGAGGTATAACCTGGTAGTGCTGGGGTGCTCTCTGGAGCCTTGAACCGGGTTTCTGTTACTGCACAGATATCGATGTCCTCCATGCTAAAGAGAGTTTCGAGTGCGTGCATCTTGAGGTTTAGACTTCTGGTGTTTAGTAGCATTACTCTTAGTTTCTTATCCCTTGTGATACCTATGGAGGTGGGTTTGTCTTTTGAGCCTTGCCTAAAAAAGGCACTATGGGGGTAGCAAGAGCCTTTGCCAATATCCGAAAGCCCAGGGGTGACAGGTGCCACTCGGCCCTAGCGAAGCATCATGGCTTGTCGAGCATGTCATCCCAGGCTGACAGGCATTGGATCCCCTTTGGATGACACCAATACTTAAGCCAATTGTTGAAATTGATCATCTTGTCTTCATATTGTGGCATCATTCTTGATGAGGGTAAGATGCTACTCAAGGTCAGGGTCATACCGGCCTGGGCCACATGCTCAGAGAGCTCCTCTATGTCTCTTTTCATGTAGTCCAGGGAGGTACGTCTCAGGTCATTCACACCAGCATGGACAATGACTGAGTCATATTTGTACTTGCCTTGGAGTGATCTGAGTGCTTGTGTTATGTGGCAGATCCTAGCGCCCGACAGGCAGCTCACTGTGACCTTCTCCTTGTTCAGCCTGGTGAGCAGGACGTCAGTGTGCCTGACGATAGAGTCACCTATTACAAGTGTATCAGGTGTGTTTTTAGCCTTAAGGGCTGTGACTGTTCGGCACACTGGCTTTGTGAGCTGTGTGTTGCATGTGTTTTGTTTTGGGGTAGCGGTTGCTTGGGTGTCTGCTTTGGAGGTCTCTGCTGCTTAGGCAGACTTTTATTTAGAGCCTCTGAGTATGTTTTTGTGTGTTTATGTGTTTGGTTTGCTGTCATGGTAGGTCTATGTGAGACTGGAATTGTAGTGAGTGTGGTGTCCTTCTCCTCCTGACTGGTTACGCCAGTACTGAGTTGAGAGAGCTTAGCCACCAGTTTGGCTATATGGTTGCATCTCTCACATGTGTTGGAATTTGTTGGGAGGAGGAGAGGGTTGTCTGTGTACATGAGGCAGTTGTAACATTGCCTCAAGATTCCCAGATTCACCAGCTGAACCAGAGAGGAGATTGACAACTGACCTTTGGACACGCTAGAATAGTATTGGGAATTCCTTCATAATTGAAAAAAAGGGCCAATGGGGAACAAGGTACTCAAGGGGAGTTTGTGAGGGTGTAGTGCTTTTAATTTTTTAGTGCTGACGTATATAATTGCTTTAGTGAGCAAGTGCCAGGTAACTTAAATGCAATGTGTTACAGGTAACTTAAGTGCAAAAATGACAAACAGTAACTTTCTTTCAAGTGAAACAAGGAAATAAGTACAGTAAGCAATGCAGATATCACTAGGTATTCACAGAAGCGCTGAAAAGCCACGTTTTAGGTGGAATTAGCGTTTCAGGGAAATAACAAGCAAACAAACAACAAGCATACAAACAAAGCTAGATTCAGCAGGCCTGGATCTAGTCTATGCTACAGCAAACAAGGTGTACCAATTTCAGTAAGAAACAATTCAAATATGCAGGCACTATAAGCCTTTAACCAGAAATTCCCAGCTCAGAAGGGCAGAGTCCAGCCTCTCCTCCCACAAGAGTACAGACCACAAACCTTCTTAATGTAAAATAACTGGCCTGAAGCCCAAGTGCTTAAACCAGAACTAATACACTTTTAGAATAACAGACACTGAGCCCTCAATCAGCAGTTCCCAACTTAGAAGGATGTAAGCTACCTGTCCTGCCACCACAGTGCAAGCCACAAACCTTCCTAGTGTAAAACAACTGGTCTGAAGCCCAAGTGCATAATCCAAAAAGACTTAGAATGATAGCTACACTTTAATCAAGTTACTACCAAGCAGTAATAAATGCAATTGAATACTTTAAAGAATGCCTGGATTAGTGCTCAAGTTATACAAACAAAGCTAGATTCAGCAGGCCTGTACGAGTCTATGCTACAGCAAACAAGGTGTACCAATTTCAGTAAGAAGCAGTTCAAATATGCAGCCACTATAAGTCTTTAACCAGAAATTCCCAGCTCAGAAGGGCAGAGTCCAGCCTCTCCTCCCACAAGAGTGCAGTCCATGAACCCTTTTAATGTAAAATAACTGGCCTGAAGCCCAAGTGCTTAAACCAGAATTAATTCACTTTTAGAATAACAGACACTGAGCCCTCAATCAGCAGTTCCCAACTTAGAAGGATGTAAGCTACCTGTTCTGCCACTACAGTGCAGACCACCAACCTTCTTAATGTAAAACAACTGGTCTGAAGCCCAAGTGCTTAAACTAAAAGGCTTAAAATTAGTTACACCAAGCAGTAATAAATACAATTGAGTACTTTCAAGATGACGCAAAAGCAAAATAAAGTAGGAAGAAACACAAATACAGTAAAAGCAGATCATTTTTTTTTTGAGTGAGCAAATGAGATGGGCCCAGGAGTTACAGGACAGAAACAAGTGCAAATGCAGGCCTTCAAATCAGAAAGTTGAGACAGATGGAAGACTGCCCAAACGGCCAATAACTACAAATTCTGGGCCAGAACCACTCCTTATGTGGTAGACAGGTTACCTAATGCTTACCACTCCCACTGATAAGCTAGAAGGCTTCCCTCCAACACAGAAAGGCTTGGGGGGCTCAGAAGCTTACAAACAGTCCTGGATACAAAAAATCTGTATCTGGAACACTAATTACAGGAAAGGTAGGAAACAGGCTTACAATTTTTTTTTTCAGAAAAGTAGCAAAAACAGTAGTAAAAACAATTCACATACAGTGCAAGCTGGCACACTTGAGTATGTAGCAATATTAGTCCACACACATTTTGAAAAATGTAATTAAATTAAAAAGGACTAAAAGCAAGTGCAGAAAGGGTTTATTAGGTAGAATGCGGTAAAGAGATGGGACTGGGGGAGTGTCCTAGATCAAATCTACAGTGGGGCGGGCACTGCAAAAGCCACCAAATTTAAACTACAACCAAGAACAGGGAGGGGGGTGGGGAAGACAGTTTCAACAGAGATGTGAGGAATCACAGTGCAAATTATAAAACCAAAAAAATATATACTGATCTCTGTATATTTGCAGAACAGTAAGACAACAGATATCTAAGCAACAATTTAGCTCTATAATGCAGAATAATACAGAAGAATATACTCAGCTCTATATATTTGCAGATAGTCTTGTAAAGCTGTCTCTCAACACACAGGTTCCAGTTTAAATGCAGGCTGCTATTAACAGCAAATTAAGGAAACTTTGAGTTAACACACAAGCTATAGAAACCAAAAGGGGGGGGGGGGAGAGACAGTTACAAGAGAGATGTGAGGAATCTCAGTGCAAATTATAAAACCAAAAAAATATAAACTAATCTCTGTATATTTGCAGAACAGTAAGACAACAGATATCTAAGCAACAATTTAGCTATATAATATAGAAAAATATACTCAGCTCTATATATTATACTCAGCTCTATATATTTGCAGATAGTCTTGTAAGGCTGTCTCTCAACACACAGGTTCCAGTTTAAATGCAGGCTGCTATTAACAGCAAATTAAGGGTACCTTGAGTTAACACACAAGCTATAGAAACCAATGGGGGGGGAGACAGTTTCAACAGAGATGTGAGGAATCACAGTGCAAATTATAAAACCAAAACAAATATACTGATCTCTGTATATTTGCAGAACAGTAAGACAACAGATATCTAAGCAACAATGTAGCTCTATAATACAGAATAATACAGAAAAATATACTCAGCTCTATATATTTGCAGGTAGTCTTGTAAGGCTGTCTCTCAACACACAGGTTCCAGTTTAAATGCAGGCTGCTATTAACAGCAAATTAAGGGAACCTTGAGTTAACACACAAGCTATAGAAACCAAAATGAGGGGGGGGGAGACAGTTTCAACAGAGATGTGAGGAATCACAGTGCAAATTATAAAACCAAAAAATATATATACTGATCTCTGTATATTTGCAGAACAGTAAGACAACAGATATCTAAGCAACAATTTAGCTCTATAATACAGAATAATACAGAAAAATATACTCAGCTCTATATATTTGCAGATAGTCTTGTAAGGCTGTCTCTCAATAGTGTCTTAATGTGTGTTTTTTATTAGTGGATATATAATTTCATATTTATATTTTTGAAATGGCTTTTACATTTTTTATGCTTTTTAGTATTATTACAAAAAATCTTTTATATGTGAATTATTTATTTTACTACTTATTTATTATTATCAGTGGCAGATTAAGGCCTTGGCGCAGGGGCGTGCACCCTCCCCTTTTGTTGTTGAGAAGCAGCCACACAGCCTGGTAAAAATGCCTTTTAACTGTTACAGTTGAAATCAGAAAATATGCAGCAAAAGCGGTACGCAGTTGAGAACATACCTCATTTGCTTGTACATTTTCCCATTTCAACCCACAGATATCCCTAAGATCCTGAGTGTCTCTTGTAAACTGTGTCTCCCATCGTGATTGCAAAACTACCTGACAGGGAGACTGAAAGAAGCTTGTCTGAACAACAGGTGAAGGCAAAAATAAAACAAAGCACAAGGCACTTGAAGCACAACTACAGGCTACACAACATTCTGCATTGTGCGTGCATTAACCCTAACAGTTACTCATGTTATATTAAAGCACGTTATTGCACTTTGAAGTCCTACTTTCTGTAAGTTTTTCAGTTGTTGCACTTACAGATGCGGTAGCACTGTTCTCGCGGTTATTTCCAAGTCTGTTCGTACCTATTGCCAAATGACTTCAATACATTTATTTACTTCTTCCCATAGCTGTTTGCCTTGGAAATATACCCTCCCTATGACATCTGCCCATTTGTTCTAACACTGGAGTGAAAGAACTGGGACTGGGAAAACAAGGACAGTTATAGCAGATTAGAAGATTGCTTTTTTATTCCTCATCAAAGTGTAAGTAATGAACTATACAGAATGTGTGATTTCTAAAATGAGATATGGTACAAGTGGAAAGTGTGAAAAAGTGTAAGGGACAACAGAAAAGAAATAACTTTGGTGGGAATACAATTTGGTGGGAGTGTGTATTTGAAATTGCATTTTTTATTTCTATTTTCATTTAACATGCACAGCTTATGTCTCTGGTATCCCCCCTATAAAACTGTATGGAGAGTTATTGCAACAGGTTGAATTTGTGATAAGGTGTATTGTTGTAGAAAATAGTAAGTGCCTACCTCCCAACACGGAGATCATTTTTGTGTAGTTTGTGCTTGTATCTTGTCAGTAGTACACTTACATAATTGCTTATTCTGTACTGTGTGAAGCACAGAATGACAGGATCAGGACTGCTTGCATGCAGATGTGTGGCTGTATTCCAAGAAAGTCTGTCAATAAAGGACTTAACTGCTGCATTTTTTCATAATATTATCATCTTTCTCTTTGTGTCTGCTCACCTTTATATTGCCATATGGTCCCCATACACACACACACACACACACACACACACACACACACACACACACACACACACACACACACACACACACACACACACACACCTATCTATAACAAACAGACTGTTAGATTTGTTGGTATAATGGATTCACAAAAGCCATTTTATTTTATTTTATATTACTTTATTTTTCAGGCCAAGTATGGAAGAGTGTGTTCCTGTAAGTCTACAGAGTAATTTAAAAATATATATTTTTTATCCAGCAGAGCTAAACCAGATAGTGTGGGTAGGCAATGGGTATAGGGACTGCCTATTGGTGAAATGGCTGGCCCTAGCTATTTGCTGTTGTAATTCTGATTTTGAAAGATTAATATGTATTTGGGTGAAGCAAGCAGCAATACAGGTTGTTATTACTGGCCTGTAAAATAACATACCTTAATGCATTTTTAATGTCATGGTTATGAAGGCTGTTTATGATTGAAATTATTGTCCCTGCTGTTTTGCTGCTGTAATTCTAGCTTTCCAAGACTAAGGTATACTTGTGTTTAGTATGATGGAATACAAATGGTGACTATTGTTTATATGAATGAAGTACATTAACACAACTATTCTTTTTTTTCTAACCTGGCAGGGTCAAACCAAACACTGGAGTAGACTGAGTATGGGGGTTCTCTGTGGATGAAATGGCTGGCCCACTCTTTGCTGTTGTAATTCTAACTTTGCAGTACTAATGTGTATTTGGGTAAACAAGCTGAGATTACATTACTACATTTTTGTTTTGCAAAAACAGTAACAATTATTTTTTTTTATCCCAGAATGGCCAAACCAGATATAGATAGGCTGTGGGCTTTGAGGCTGTATGTCGAAATGACTGACCCAATGTTTATTTTTTGTAATTCTGGCTTTGAAAAACTAATGTTTATTCGGGTGAAGCAAGCTAGAAGACAAGCTGTGACTACTTTTTCTTTGCAACAAAAACACATTAATGAAACTATTATTATTTTTAATCCTGTCAGGGTCAAAGTAGATACTTTAGGTAGAATATAGGCATGGAGTTGTTTTGTGGATGAAATGATTGTCCCTTGTGTTTTGTTGTTTTCATTCCAGCTTTGAAGGAGTAAAGTATATTTGGCTGAAGCAAGCGGGAGTAGAATCTGTCACTACTGTTTGTGAAAAAAATACATTAGTGTAACCAGACACTGTGGGTAGACAATGGGTGTGGTGACTTTCCATGGATTAAATTTATTTATTTTATTTATTTTACATTTGTTGATTGGGAGTGTCCGACTCAGCCAAAGCCCCTGCTGTTTGATGATATAATTCTAATTCTGAAGGACTGAGATGTATTTGAGTGAAACAAGCTGGAAGACAAGTAGTGATTACTGTTTTTGTGAAGCAAAATTGATATTAATGCAATTATTTTTTTATACTGGAAGGGTCAAACCAGATACTTTAGTTAGACAATGGGTATAGGGGCTGTTTGTTGATAAAAATGACTGGCCCTGAACTGTTAGAAGACATGTTTGTGTCCTGCTGAGGAAAGCTTTTTGTCTTATCAAGTAACCTACAGGTGGGTGAAAACTAAAGTCTTGAGCCTCAGTTGCCTGAGGTTCGACCCATCGACATTCAGAGTTACTCCACAGGAAATCACTGTCTGTGAATTCTGTCGGCAGGGGATTTCACCCTTCTTTGAATTAGAGTGAGGTTGGAGTAGGTATATATATGTTTGGGGGTATAGGGGTCTTGCCCCCTCCCCACATCATAGGGTGCCGAGGGGCTTGCCCCCTGGAAAAAACATTTAAAAAAGTGTTTTCTTTGGCTGCTTTTTAGGCCTTTTTTGACAAATACATTTTGTGGATTCCAATCCTTAGCACATTCAGTTTTGTCCTGTGATAGTGTAAGTGTTATTTTTTGCACAAATTAAATAGAATCTTTACTGATTCTGCCTAAAGTATGTGCTTCTGATTTATATATGATACTGCATGACATTAAAGTAGGTACTGTGTTACATTTCTTTGTGATATTTTACAGTGATTGCATTTGTTTTCATAATAGCATATAACTGAATTAAGATACTGTATTTATAGATTCATAAACTGTTGCTAGGCTAACAACCTGGGGGTCTTTCTAAGCCTAGCCAAGTTTTCCCAAAAGAATAATGATGTTCTGAATCCAAATAGTACATTGAGGGCCAGGCATTTATAAGCTACCTCTGTCCATAAGGGACATGGTTACCAGGCCCAGTTTATATTTCCTATTCCCCATCCACTTGTCTAGGTTGTGCTTAAACTGGGTAATAGATGAACTCGGCTTCACATGGATGAGAAGCCTGTTCCATAGGAGAGGCAGTCTCTGGGGGATACAGCTGTCTTTCCAACATGTTCTGTTTAAGTCACAGATCAAATTCAGGTCCCTAGACCTTGTATTTGTGGTACTATTTGACTTACAAACATGTATGAAATTCATAAGTGCTGGGTCTGCGGATGCCTTGTAAGTCAGGCATAGTTCATCCCTCAGCAATCTATAGGAGACTGAATAGAGGGAAAAGGTTTTAAGGAGCTCTGTCTGATTTTTTTCAAAATTTTCCCCATAACATGTTGTTCCTTAAGCTCTTTTGTGTGTGTGTGTGTGTGTGTGTGTGTGTGTGTGTGTGTGTGTGTGTGTGTGTGTGTGTGTGTGTGTGTGTGTGTGTGTGTGTTTAGTTATTCACTGGCTTTGAAGAAATTCTTATTTACTTACAAAATTGCTTGCATTTGCTATGGTACGTGTCGAAGTGATATCGCTTTCACTGGGAATCTTTGCTAGTCTAACATAATGCTTGTGCAAAGTATGCCATGGTGGGATGGGTCTGTGACTTGCCATGAGTAACGAAGTCTCACCTGGAATCCCTTGAAATAGCTGGCACCGTCTGTAAATATTCTATATGTTGGGCAGGAGTCACTTACCTCCACTACCACAGCCATAACACAATGATGTGCAACAGAATATATATTGCTGTCTTGTTATGTGCTGTCAGAGCATATTAAGGATCTTTTCACAGCCCCTCCACACTCAGTGTTCCACCCACCTCCACCCCACACACTGGTGTACTTTTCAGACTACTCCCTCCCTGCTGCAAATTCCTGGACCCGCCAATGGTAGTCAACTGACCAGACTGTGCCCCCCCCCTTTTGCAGATTCCAGGATCCACCACTGTTACAGCAATTCCACACTCCTCAAGGCTTTTGTATATTGGCTAAATCCTTGTCAGTCCCATAGTGCCCTTTTAGACAATGTCAGTTTTCTAAATCTTCTAACATAATTAAACAGAATCTGAATAATATTAAGATATTATTGGAAGGTCAAAACCCATCTCGTAAGTTTGGGGTTGTTGCTTTTTTGTTTGTAGCGGGGTCTAGTCAGTTACTAATATAAACTCTTTGCCTAATTAATAATAAATAATTTGGGGAGATAGCTTTGCTACTCCTCAGTAAATATTATTACATCATGTATGTAGGCTGCTGTGTACCTAGCATTAATCTAAGAACTTTAGTCATCAGTGTGTTAAATGTTACATGTGTTCCAAGGAGCCAAAATGTCTGGACTCTATTATGAAAGGATTCATCAGATAAGGGAAATGTCTTTCTTCCTTATATTATGGGGACTAGTGAAATTGGCCAATTTCCTTTGGTTCAGTCAAAACTAAGCTATCTAGCCTTGCCCAGTTTTGCAATCATTTCACCCACCTAGAACATGGGATATTATTCAAGTGTAGCTGTGTTATTTAATTTTCTGAAGTCATTACAGCACTCTTACACCCATCAGGTATGTGTATTTGGGGGAAGGGGCAATACAATAAAGTTATTTAACACTGTGTGGGAGTCTTATATGATCTCATATTTAAGCATGTTCTGTACCGCTTCCATAACTGCATGTGGGAACTTTAAATTCTTCTGCAACATATTCATTAAAGAATCCTCAGGTTCTCTCCTAGGTTTAAAACATTAATGTGATATAGCAATCTTGGATTCCTTTTTGCAGGCTGCTTCAACTTGTGGTTCAATTCACGTGTTTTTTCACAACTTCAAATGATCCTTGCTACACTGTATGGGGTATGTTTCCCGTAATGGATTCTGATGCAATTGCTGTAGCACTGGTTTAAATTCTGAGATAAATATGTTCTCTGTTATATCTCCTGTGATCTATCCCTGTTTGTCAGGCATTATACTTCTTAACCTCCCTGTCAGGCCTAACAAAATGTCATATGTATTTAAAGGGGTGGTTTTCTCATTCTACTTTTTTTTTTGCTGTAGCTAGCAAGCTTTAGGAATGTCTGCCATAGTGTAGTTCAAATGGTGCAAATTCAGCTGAGTCTTGGGGGAATTCCCTTACAGAAAAGAAAAGATATCAGAGCCATTGGTCCCAGTTTCTTCTATTTATTTATACTACATATATCATAAACAGACTTTAAAATCTTAAAGCACTAAACTGGGTGATGTGCAGATGTCATTAACTGTTTTATTTATATTTTGAAAAAGTACATACATTACTTTGAACATAAATGGAGTATCTTTGTCTGTATGAATTTCTTTTGGAATTTCTACCAAAGAAAAGTAGTAGCGCTAGTTTATTTGCTGTGGACTTTGCACTGGATCTTCATAGGAGTAATGCTGCCCTGGGAAATGTTATTACATAATCGGTAATTACCAGCAAATAGTGATGATCCACACATGATTTTAAAAGTCAGCATCCATCAGTCTTCTTTCAAATGGAGCATCCACAATGGATAATAGTGTCACAGGACGCTCAAATCCTGGGTTAGGTGTTATCTTGGGTGTTATCTTCTGGCATTCTGGGAAAACTGACCAAAAAGTCTGTCTAAAATACTCACTTTTGTTTTGGCCATGCCTAACTGACCACGCAAAATGTTGCTATGTGATAATTTTATTCCAAGTGTTATAAAAGTCCTTAGAACTATAAACTGCATCAATACCTTTTGTTTATCAATGGTTAACCTGTGCAGCAGGAAATTTGTTTATTCAAAGTATAAAATCAAATAAATACATTCATATGTTTACCTGTGAGGTTTGGTAGGAGTCTATCATATTGGTGCTGGATCAGATGTTTGTCTGGAATCTTTCCTATGGATTATCCTAGGATCAAGAAGATTTTTGGTTGACTATTCCTTCTCTCAAAGTTTGTTTCTGCTCAAAAATAAGGTAAGAAGCAAGACAAACCAGACCAATCAGTGCAGTCATGTACCAAAGAAAACCCAGGAGCCTGTACTACAGGTGTTCCGTTCTTTTATTGTGCAAAGGCGGATGAGTGCTGTCAAGGACCTAGTCCAGTAAGTATTTATTCCATTCATTAAGTGGGCGTGACTAGGGGGGAAGTTAGCACGTATCATCTAGGGGTTAAGCCAAGTCAGCATTGCTTTCATCAGTACCATTATATGAAATGGAGTCCATGGCCTCTTCTCTTATAAATAAAGGAATCGTTTTTACCCTGTCATCAATTCATAATCCAAAAAAGGCAACTCAAAAAAGTATTTTTTCACCGGGGCTACTAGTAAGTTCCCTTCTTTACTCTGAAAGTCCTGCTTCTGTTTCTATCTGACCTTCTTGGCTTATCAGGGAGAAGCACAAGATACTGTTCAGGCTTCCCTTCTCTCTCTTTTTTTTTTTTTTCAGTTTGAGATTGGCCCATCTCTTCCCCACTTTCTACGTCTTCTTCCCTTAGTGTACTTTCAGCAAGGAGTCACTGTCAGTCTCAACTCTGATGTCTTTTGTTATTCTAACAGGTGAAATCTTTTTGTAAAATTTGCCTTCCCTCTCAGTCTCTACATTGACTCCTATGATTACATTAACTATTAGGCTCTTTTGGTGAGACTCAGTATCACATTTACCTAAGCTGTCATCAAGAGCAAAATCTTACCTCATACCACTGAACTGTCCATATTCAAAATGTCCAGATTTTTGCCTGATAGTTTTGGTCTATTCCTCAAAAAATTTGTGATTTTCTGGATTTTTGTGGCAAGTCAGTGACGATTGAATTCACTAAATAACGACAGGCATTTGAGTTTCAGACTTCACTATCCTTTAGAAAATGAATGGTAACAAAACTTTTTACTCTGGCAACTTTCTAAGTTTATAAGAGCAATATTTAAAATTGTCCCTATTTTGGGGGTTTTGCCTCATTATTTATTTTTGGTTTTCTCCAGATTCTTTGTGCTAAGAGGCTGAGAGCTATGTCTTAGGTCTTCATTTTGTCATGTAGTCTTTTTCTTCCTTTACTGGGGCTAGGTATTTCTGGTAATATATCTGGCTGAACTTTTTCCCACCTATCTTCCACAGCTCCTTGAAGTGGATAAACTTGGGGCTATTTATCATTTCATGTATAAATTGGGCATTATAAGTACTGGGAATTATACTTTGCCAAAAAGAGTTTGTAACAGTGTTTACCACTTGTCTGCATGTATACATACTGCTTCAGTTTTCTGTTTACTAGTTTTTTAATGCTTTTAAAAATTGTTTAAGAAATGTGATTATGTTCCCTGAACCCAACAACTCTTACAACTCTTTTCCCTCTTACATAAAGGTACACTTCACAGGTTTAGTAACAACACAGTGACAGAAAGTAGATATCACAATACTAGTTAAGAGTTTGGCAATAGCATATTCCACATGTTCACATTTTACAGGCATGCTTTAGGTACAGTTTGCTGACTATCTAACAGTTTTTTGCAGGAATAATATTGCTGACACCAAATGTCCAATATTAGGCTATATGGTCTATTCTAGAAGGGTCTATATCACAACGTTGAACTTGCAAAAGTTCGATCGTTGTAATATTGAACTGTTATGTTTGAAACCCAACAAAACCAAAAGCACAGAAAAGTGGGAAACAGCGAAGCCATGGCACATTGAATTTTTTCCCAGGGGAAAAAAAAATCACTGTTCCATGACAAAAAAAAAATTAACCTTAAACCGACACTGAACACCTCTTAAAGTGGGATCCTTTGAGCTACAGGAAGAGGCATATATCAAACAAGCTATGTGGGTTCCATGTTCCTGCTAATTGGCTATCTGCCTTACCAGATAAAGATCTTTATATAAGGCAGATAGTTTCCTTACAACACTAGCATGAGGTATAGTATCAAATGCTGAGGCAAGATGAAGATAAGCTTTATGAACAATATGACCAATGTCAACAGCTTGTGTGACTCTCTGAAAGAATTTAACAAGATGTAACAGGTATGATCTCCATTTGATGAAGCCAGATTGTACTGGTCAAGCATAATGAGATTCTTGATATCGTAACTAATGAGACTGGATATGATACGCTCTGTAGCTTTATAGATCTGACTTGCAAATCTGACTGACCTTTACTTTCCAGGGTACATGGTAGGACCACCCTTGTGCAGGGGTAACACCGAGCAGTGTACCAGAATTCAGGAGCATAACCTGTCACTTCAGTTAAACAATTTCAGGAGAGGCTTGGGATGAGCATGTTTGACTCTGTTCAAGCACTCAGGTATGTTATTAGGACCCAGAAAGGAGACTGATAACATCTAAAGAACATGTGCCTCAGTGATTACAGGGGGTGTAAGGGATATAGGGATGAGTGATGCCTGAATAGAGGTTTTGGTGGTAAGGTTTGTAGAAACCTTATTTGCTGGCATATTTGCAATGTAATTGAAGTCATAGTGTGGCCGCAGTAAGGAAAATTTCAGTGCAACATTGAATGTTATTTATTAGTTTTCTAATATAGCTAAAGAAGAACCTACAGTAATCACTCTTTTTTTTCAAATAATTTTTTTTTATTTTCCAAATAATATAATGTTTAACAATACAATCATCAATAAACAAATATTATAAACCTTTATATACACTATGTACAATTGACCTGAACAAAGGAGGGAAAAAAATTAAAAATATATATGAAATTAGTAATAAAAATTTATAATATTCAATTAATAAAGTATAAAGTTACACAATTATTTAGGGTTCATTTTTAATGTCTCAATAAGAGTAACATTTTTCTCAAGGATTGTTTGTCCATGTTTTAGTTGAAATTCTCGATTCCTTCACCTTGATTTCTAATGTTGATGTTTCTTCCATCAATCTCAAGAATTCTTCCAGAGTAGGTTCTTGGAAGACTTTCACTTTCTAGTTATACATTTTCTTGTCACAGCTAGTATGGACTAAAGTAGGTATAGGTCTTTTTTATTCATTCCAATAGTATCATTAATATTAAGAGGATTAAATATTTGGTTAAAATAAAGGTATCTGTGAATATAGCTTGGAGAAAAATAATAATTTTTTCCCAGCATTTTTTATATTAATACAGTCAAAAACTATATGAGACCAAACAGCTTTACAGTTTAAAGAACATCTCCAACAAATGGATTTATCAAGTGAATTAAATTTGGCTAGTTTATCAGGTGTAATAAATGCCCTGTGAATATATTTCCATGTAAATATTTTCCATACTAGTAAATTAAATGTTAGTTCACAGAACATAAAAGATTTGTTTTACTCTCAACTGATAGATTAGTGTGGCATCCTTTTGCTATGACATTCCAATATCTTGCATTAGGGTTAGTTTTATATGTTATCAATATTTTGTATAATTTTGAAATTAGATTTGTCCAATTATAATTGTCATAAATAACTTCAGATAATAGACTTATTAAAATTGGACTAGTTTTATAAGGAGAATTAATAATTTTACTATTAAGATCCTTAACATATGATAATATGCTTTGTAGTATCAACCAATCTGCTGATGGAATGTCATATTTATTCTGAATTTGTTGAATGCCTAATGCTACTTGATTCTATATACAATGTTGCCAAAAAGTGAAGTTTTTCCCCTCCCATCTAGTTAAAATAACATTATGAATTCTATTGAAGAAATTCTTTGTAGAGCTAAAGGGTATTATCAAGTCTAGTCAAATCTTAATATCCGTGTTAGTATATATAAATCTTCTGAAGAAATTGTAAATATTATTTATACAATTTAATTTTGTTGGTTTTGTTATATTATCCAAGAAAACAGCAGCTCTGGGAAAAAAACAAATGGAGTTGACTGTATCAGTCCAAATTAATGTACGAAGTCAAGCATAGAAACAGCTCCAAAGCCAAAAGTCTTCATCAGTAACATAAAAAAAACAGTAAACATCCATTTTTATATACCCTTACGTCGTTAATTTAATAATTAAAACCATCATTTATTCAAATAAGTTAGTTTAAAAACAACCTATCAAATCTCAACATTCATGAATAATTAATCACCTAAAAGTCATAAACTTTGGTTAATGCCCTTTCACAAAAACATATTGCAACCAAGAATAGACTGTGTGGTCATTATCAAAAGTCATACTTGTTATAAAACAGTTCTATAATAATTATAAAATCATTTCTGAGCTAAATTTATAATATTGTCTTATGAGAAAATTAAAAATAGAGTTAACATTCAGAATGAAAGGTGTAGTGCAAATACTCATGTTTCATAAAAATATGTATTAAAATTATTAAATATCATACTTCATAATTTTGCTGATCTTAATTTCAGTAGTGGCATGATGGAAATAAATTCATTTAGGCAGGGATATTATATTGAATATTAACAGTCAATATGTGCCACATTCTATTATTTTGTTCACTTAATATACAATTTTTAAGCATTTTATTTTCATTTAGAAAAATAATAGTGTGCAATGTTTTCCATGTTGAAGAATAATTAGGATCTATCCAATTAATGATAGTTCTTAATATGGAAGCTTTTATATAAGATTCTAGATCTGGAAGTTTAATTCCATCCATTTCCCGAGATCTAATATGATGTGTATAGGCTATTCTATTTCTTTTTGGATACCAACGAAAGTTTAATAGAATTTTATTTATTTATTTTAAGATTTTCTTGTTAGGTACTATAGGAATAGCTTGTGCAATGTAATTAATTTTTGGAAGTATTGTAATTTTTATTATTTGTAATCTGTCGTCAAATCTCAAGAACATTTTATTCCAGCTTGCTATTAACATTTTTATGTTATTAATTATGTTGCTATAATTTGTGACTAACATAGATTCCAAATTTTCACATAGTGTTATTCCTAAATATTTTATTATGGGAACATGATTTCCTATCACACAATCTGTAGTTAAGGTGAATTCTCTCTTTTTATTCAAATGTATATAATTAGATTTTCCCTTGTTAAATCTAAGGCCGGAAATATGATACAACCTTTCCACTATTTCATCTAGTTTTTGTACTGATTTCTCTGAGACAGATAATGTGAGTAAAACATCATCAGCAAATAACATCGTTTTTGAACTGACTTGACCATATACATCTATGCCTAATATATTAGAGAGGTGGCATACTAATGAGGCAAATAATTCAATTCCTAAGGCAAACAGGATGGGAGACATTGGACATCCCTGCTTTGTACCTTTGGTTATTTCAATAGTCTTCAAGGTAAATGGCCCAAGATTTACATAAGCCAAATTGTTTTTATAAATATTCTTTATTAGCATAATAAAATTAGTAGGAAATTCAAACAATTCTAAAGCCTTAAAAAGAAAATCCCAGCTCAATGAATCAAAGGCTTTTTCTATATCCAAAGCTACTATTCGAGCTTCTTGGTTGTTTCTGTTTAGAAAATCTATGAGTGTTAGAATTCTTTGTATATTGTCGTGTGTGTGTCTTTTATACATGAATCCTGTTTGATGCTCATTTATTATGTGTGTCAATTATTTTTTTTAATTCTACTAACTAATATTGACATAAAGATTTTATAATCATTCTGAAGTAAAGCTACTGGCCTATACGATTTACACTGTAAAGGGTCTTTGTTTTATTTTATAATGGGTGTAATTAAGGAGTATGTCCATGAAAATGGAGTTGTGTTTTGTGCTAGAATTTCATTCAAAGTTTTGTGAAACAATATTACTGAAGATGGAAATATACAATTCATTAATTATTTCATCAATTCCCGGTGTTTTATTACTTTTACTTTCCTTGCTTTTTTGAGTAATTTCTTTTAGAGATATTTGTTTTTGAATGTTTAACTTTAACTTTTCTGGTATTGCCTTTACCTTTACTAATTTCAGGTGTAAGTTTGATGTATTAGTTATATGTGAAGTACCATTATAATGGTCAGAGAAATAATGTTTAAATGTATCTAGTATATCATTTATATATGAAACCTTTTTTGTTTTTTTCCTTCCTTCAAGTATAATACTTGTAATATTATTTTCAATCGAATGTTTGTTTAATCTTATTGCTAAATTATGCATATGTTTGGGTGATACTGCATAGGAACTAAGTTTTAACCTTTCTACAGCTATATTAGTTTTGTGAGTTAGGATTTCATTACTTCTTTTGTTTAAGTCTTCCAATGTTTTTTTATGATTATTTTGTGTGTTAGTAGATGGATTAATAGTGAGATCTGTAATTTGTTTTTGAATGTTACATAATTCTGATTCCCACTCTTTTAGCTTGTTTTTATACCATGAAAGAATTTTTCCATTCAGATAGGCTTTCAAGGTATCCTAAAGATGAATTACATTGATTTCAGTAGTGTAGTTTATATCTAAAAAGAAGTGTACTTCTGAATCTAACCAAGGTTTAAATTGTTTTAATTTTGTAATGTAAGCTGGAATTCTTGACATAAACATTAATTTCTTATAATCTGTATGTATTTTGAGAATTAATGAATTATGGTCTGAAAAGGGACAGGGGATTATGGAAAATTGTATTATTTTTGAATTTAGCTGTTGAGATATGAAGATTTTATCATCTCTTGTATGTGTCCCAAATCTGTGGTCTTGGTGTGAAAATAATAATGAATTGTTCTCCTTATAACTAAATGTATCAATTGGATTTAAACTTTCCTCCCATTTCTTAAGTAGCTTCCCTATAGAACTTATATATAAATTTCTTTTGCTTGTGGTCTCTGATTTATCCAATGTACAATTAAAGTCACCTCCCAAAATGACATTTCCTTTATATACTCTAGTTATTAGATCCATGTGTTTTCTTATTGTCCCAACCCCAATACCTGGAAACCAATATATATTTACTAATGTCCAGAGTCTATTGTTATATTTTACTATTACTATGGCTAGGGGTCCTTCTTTATCTTCATATTCGTAAATGATTTGAGCCATAGTGATATTTTTTTTCCATAAAATTAAAGTTCCCCTAGTCTTTTTCTTATATGAAGAGTGAGATAAGATCATATATTCATTAGGATTCCAGCTAAAGGTATCATTTGTTTTGAAGTGAGTCTCTTGAAGAAATAGGTTCATGGGTTCATAGGTAGGTACTAGGCCATTGGCCCAAGACCCTACGTAAGCCTAGCCAACAAGGTTCCCTGGCTTATGCCACCCAAGAAAGTTATTTTCCTGTGCCACTGTCGAGCAGAGACACAGAAGTGATCCCTGGGGTGTATTTTCTATTTCCCATCCACTCATCAAGATTTTTCTTGAAGAGTGCTAATGAAGAACTTTGCTCGACATAGATGGGTAGCCTGTTCCAGAGTATGGGAAGTCTCTGGGACAGGAAATTATTCCTCCAGCATGTCCTGTTTATTATGGTTTAAAGGCTTAGGTCCCTAGAGCATGTAGCTCAGAGGGATTGGGATTTCTTTAGGTATAGTATGTCCATCAGCTCTGGGTTTGACATAGCTTTATATGTTAGGCAGAGATCACCTTGGAGTAGGCGATATGCTATGGAGTAAAGCTGGAGTTTTTTGAGGTGGTCAGTGTAGGGCATTTGTTTGAGGCCAGTAATCCTCTTTGTGAGGTACTTCTGTGGCCTTTCCAGATGCTGCAGATGTCTTGTAAGGTACATTCCAAAAGGGGCACTGTACTCTATAAAGGGTCTAAAGAGTGTTGAGTAGAGGGGAACAATGACCTCTTTTTTTCCTGGATGAGAACCCTTTTATGATGAGGTGTGCCACGTAGAAGGACTTCCTGACTACTGTGGCGATGTGATTATCAAAGGAGAGACTACTGTTCACCTGGGTCCCCAAGGTCTCTTATCACACATTCAGTGTTAAGTAGATTGCTGCCTATGTGGTAGTTCATAGGTACAGAGTTTTTAACCAAAGGGGATGACACTGCACTTTTTGGCATTGAGCTTGAGGCCATAGCTCTGACACCAGGCATCTGTCTCAGTGAGGCCCTACTTGTACTTTATTTAATTTCATATATCTTAATAAATTAGATCATTTCCTTGGATTATTTAAACCGTTCGTGTTTAAGGATAAAATTGTCAAATCCTTTCTCAGTATTTAACTTTACATCATATTTGTTTTGTATTATATTTTGTAATACCATACCAAATGTAAAATGCGTAACTACTGTGTTAATAATTCTCATTGTAGTCAATATTTTAATTTTGGTCAAATAACTTAAAATAGAGTTCAGTTCAGGCCAATAAAAAAATAAAAATGCCAAAATTACTTGTATAACAACAAATATGTAAATATTTTTGTAAACCTTCTAAGGTACATGAAGTGAAATACACTTCCAATCTGCTAGATGAGAAGAAATCTAACAAAGTGCCTAACATAACTTCCCTCATGAAAAAAGAAAGAAAAAAACTAACCCCTTTCGCGCTCCAGTACACCTTTTCTCTTATCTTTGAGATTTAACAATATTAGTTATTATTTTCCCTATATAACTATTAATAATGAATTAACATAATGTATGGAAATGAGCATTGATTTGGTAATACAATTTAATTTTAGATTAGATTAGACTTCTTTTTCAGAATATAATCATCCTATCATGCACTACTTAAATGTTCATAAAGTAAAATCTTATTTATAACACAGTAAATGTTGCTTAACATTAGTTCTCTTTAGCCTGAGAGTAGTATATATACATAGTAATAGTCTCCAATATTCTGTGACCAATATACTAATGATTATGTCAGATAAACACTCTCCTACATATTAAAAATATATTATAACTGAGTGAAGTCGATTTAGAAATGTATCAATAAGTGAAGATACATATGGACAAGTCTATTCAGAACACTTGAATCATACTACAAAAACTATGTCATCCATAGAATGAACCCTTAGAGTTATGTTCACTAGAGATGATAATGTAAATATGTTTGAGTGAACAATACATGGAATAAATCTCTACATATCACTCACATGCTTTCAATTAGAGACAGATGAAAGCATAACCAGATTCAGTTTATTTTATGTCCACCCATGAATGTAGTTGGGACAAATTAAAAGAAAAAATGAATAAAGACAACATCAGACCATAGTGATCACTCATTGATGATGAAACAGAAGCAATTTGCCCTTCTTAATACATTATAAACTTCTTAATACTAATGCATACTTATAATATCAATTCATATTATGCGAATATTATCACAGAATATTGAACAAAATGCTAGGCAAGACAAAGCATTGCTGAAGCTGTTCTGCACAGCTACAGTTCCTTAGCGTACAGTAATCTTT
>NC_056732.1:489300038-489330987 GCF_019279795.1 Protopterus annectens
GGGAGAAGTAACTTGTTAGCAAGTACCAAACATTTCAGTTCTCCCAGTGTGAGCACAAACTGAGAAACTACAGTAAAACTTATTTGGGGTAAAGTTCAGTTACTTGTTAGCAAGTACACTGCCTGGATGCCAGCAAAGAAGAAATTCGGTGAACCTTAAAGAAAGTGTGGAGAGAACACTGGCTGAGAAGAATCCTGCAGCTGCTCAGCAGAAAGCAGTTCACACTTCAGTTTTGGTACATATGGTTTCTAGTACTTTAGAAGAAAAAGTACAGTTTTGTACCTACCATAAATGTAGATGTTAGAGGATCCACATTGCTGCAGTCATAACCTGTGGGTAGTCCGCTGTCCTCGGTCGGCCCGAATACCAAAGAGTTAGGCTGGCGTCGGTCATGGGCGCCCGGAGCCGACGTCAGTACGTAGTAGTACTTAAGCGTATGACCGACGCCATATCCTCAGTCTTTCTTGCCCCCGATGTCAGAAGGCCTCAAAAAGGAAAAGGCCAGAGCCACCAAAGGAGAAAAAACAATAATTATCCCCAAGGAACAATAACAACAACACCCCCAAACCAAAGAGGGGAAGGAGGGAGGGAAAATAGGACTGCAGCAATGTGGATCCTCGAACATCTACATTTATGGTAGGTACAAAACTGTACTATGTTCTTCGTCTCACATTGCTGCAGTCATAACCTGTGGGTAGAATCCCAAAGCAAAGGAAAAGGGAGGCTGGCAAACTAAAAAGCATTAGGGGCTGCTAACATGCCCTGTAAGACTGCAGTGGCAAACCCAGCCCTGGACTTGGAGAAAAGAGGGAGATGGTAATATTTAGCAAAAGTATGAACTAAACTCCAAGTAGCTGCTTCCAAAATATCCTTAGTAGCCACACCCCTCAAAAAAGCAGTAGAAGTGGCAGTAGCCCTAGTGGAATGAGGTCTAATCCCAGCAGGAACATCCTTCCCATGATGAGAATAACAAAAAGCAATACAATTACCAATCCACTTTGAAATAGTCTGCTTAGAAACAGCTTTCCCTTGTGAACCCAAAGCAAAAGAAACAAAACTGTTGAGTCTGTCTGAACTCCTTAGTTCTGCTCAAATAATAACGTAACTGCCTGTGTATATCCAAAGAATGCAAGATTTTTCCCCCTTATTTTGGGGTTCAGCATAAAAGGTAGGCAAATGGATAGACTGGTTCAAGGCCACATTAGAAATCACTTTTGGCATGAAAGTAGGGTTAGTACACAAAGAAACTCTATCCTTATGGAATATTAGAAAGGGTTCAACTGCCATGAGAGCCTGCAATTCAGATACCCTTCTAGCAGAAGTAATGGCCAACAAAAAGGCAGTCTTCCAAGACAAAAACTTCAATTCAGACGTAGCTGCAGGTTCAAAAGGAGGCAAAGTAAGCTTCTCCAACACAAAATTGAGATCCCAGGAAGGAGTAGGAGCTCTATGGGGGTCTTATATTTTGCGCCTCTAAGAAATTGCTTAAACAAAGGGTGAGAAAATAAAGGAGGGTCACAATCATAGTGAGCAGAAATAGCTGCAGCATGAACCTTCACAGAGGAAAATGACAAACCCTTGTCTAGTAACTCAGTAAGGTACTGCAGTGTAAAACTCAAATTAGGTACCGAGACATCAAAGTCCTTTGTCTTGCTCCAAAGAAAAAATCTCTTCCATTTATCAGCATAAACTTTTCTAGTGCTGGGCCGCCTAGCTTCCAAAATGACATCTAAAACCCGTTGAGGAAGCTGAGAACCCACAGGTTCTAAAACAGAATACGCCAGGCCGTTAGATGCAGGGACTGCACCCTGACATTGAGCAAATGACTGCTTGACTGGGACAAGTGAGGAAGCTGTGGTAACGGCCAAGGAGGCTCCTGAATTAAACTCCTCAGCAGAGGATACCAGTGCTGTCGTGGCCAATCTGGTGCTATTAAAAGCATGCAAGGCTTGTCCCGCCTGACCTTCAAGAGAACCTTGGTAAGGAGAGCCAGAGGAGGAAAAGCATAGACGTGAAGGTTGTTCCAACTGAAAGATAGAGCATCCACTTTCCAAGCTTTTGGGTGAAACATCTTTGTGCAAAATTTTGGTAGTTGGAAATTTAGAGGAGAAGTGAACAGATCTATGTCTGGAGTTCCCCAAGCCACTGTCAACTGTTGAAAAACCTGAGGATCCAATTTCCATTCATGGGGATCCACAATTTGTCTGCTCAATACATCTGCTAGGGAGTTCTGTACTCCTGGCAGAAACCGTGCTTGAAGAGTGATGTGCAAACCCAGAGCAGTCTCCCACAATATCATAGCTTGTCTGCAAAGAGGGTAAGAATGGGTCCCCCCCTGCTTGTTGATGTACCACATGACTGTAGTGTTGTCTGTCTGTATCAACACCTGTCCTGGTTGAAGTAGGCCCTTGAAAGCCATCAGGGCAAACTGGACTGCTAACATCTCCTTCATGTTGATATGCAAATGCTGTAGTTTGGGAGGCCACGTGTCTTGAATCCATTTCCCATTGAAGTGTGCTCCCCAAGCACAGGTCTGAGGCACCCGTCGTTAAGATCTGACTCGCCTCTGGTCGGGTCACAGAGTCCCTTGTTTAGGTGACATTCCTGTGCCCACCACAAGAATTCCTTCTGGATGCAAGGTATTATTGGAATGACAGTGTCCAGATCGTGGCAGTGTTGAGTCCATACACTTTTGAGATACCATTGTAGCTTCCGCATATGCAGTTTGGCATTGGGAAGTACCAGAATGCAAGATGCCATGAACCTCAAGGCTTGAAGGACTGTCCTTGCAGTCAGCCTGGACAGTACTGATAATTGCTGGAAGTATAGATGAAGAGTTCTTTGTTTGTCCCGGTTAAGAAAAGCCATCTGAGAGGCTGTATTCAGTCTCACACCCAGAAAGCACATGTCCTGAGAGGGTACTAGACTGGACTTTGTTTCGTTCACAGAATACCCTAGGCACCTTAAAACTGCCATTACATACTGTAGCTGTTGAAGTAACTTGTCTTTGTCCTGAGCAAGAATCAGGCAATCGTCCAAATAAGGATATATTTGTATTCCCCTCAGTCTTAGGAAAGCTATTACAGGAGCCAGAACCTTTGTGAATACCCTGGGTGCAGTAGATAAACCAAAGGGCAATGCAGGGAACTGATAATGAGAAGTGCCAGCCCGAAAGCGCAGGAATCTCCTGCAGCTGGGCCTGATAGGAATGTGAAGATGGTTACTATCCAGTGATCTTTGCCTAGCAGAGGCAGAAGTTGCTGTAATGTTAACATCTTGAACTTTGGAATGTCTAGGTATGTATTGAGAATGGACAAATCCAGAATTGGCCTCCAAGTGTTTCCTTTCTTTGGCACCAGGAATAGACTAGAATAAAACCCTAGGCCTTCTTCTGACGGAGGTACCACCTGGATTGCCCCCATCTGTAAAAGCAAAGAAATTTGTTCCTGAGCCTCCAGCCTTTGCTGAGGAGGTACATCTGGCATGCCTTTGAAAGGGGGAAAAGTGTGAAAATAAAACTTGTAGCCTTGATTTATTATGTCCAACACCCATTTGTCCTGGGTGACCAAATGCCAATTTTGCTTGAACAGTGCCAACTTTCCTCCTAGAGGAGCTGCCAGAAAGGAAGGATCTGGCAGCTGGAGATACAGGTAATTGGGTCTGTTTACGAAAAGGCTGACCCCTGCCCTCACCAGAAGACTGTGCAGGAGAACTCCAAGTCCTAGGTCTGAAAGAACACTGAGCGTGAGCCCTGCCCCTACCACGTCTAGACCTGCCCTTAGACTGAAAATCTGAAGAAGGGTAAGACCATCCTCTTGCAGGCCAATTCCTGCTAAACTTAGGACTCCTCTGCATCCGAATCAGAATAGGGAGGAAAATCCTGAATATCCTCAGCTGAGGACTCAGAGTAATCGGAGGAATGTTCCATTCCCTCTAAATCTGTCTCCACCCTAGGCCTCTTTTCTGGAGGGGGCATAGAACCCCTGATCAAAGTAATCAAATCTTCTGCCATTTTCAACATATGCTTTTTAGGAACAGAGCCTGAAGAACCAGGGCTGTGGCCCGTACCAGAAATACCAGGTCTAGCCTTAGCAGGGCCTTTAGTGACTGAAGTAGAAGGCCTAATAACCTTTTGTAAGGATGGAACCACAGAAACTTGAGAAGCACCCTTGGCCTGACCTAACTCCTGCAAAATTAAAGGTTCCCCCTGGGATTCAGCCGAGACCTTGGCTGGATCCACAGATTCAACCGTAGATTCCATAGAACCGGCGTCCGCAACAGACGACTCATCCGGTTTAGACCTTAAGGATTTATCTTTTCGCTTTTTTGCGGTAGCGGGCGTCGGAGGATCCGACGGCATGTTGTAGTTACACCACTTACCGAAAACAAGCCTAGCACAGTAATCTGCGTTTAATGGTGCGCTTGTTAAATCTAGCGCAAAAGCGACACCCGACTATGTCATGTTCAGGCCCCAAGCAAGGAATACAGAGAGAATGATAGTCCCTATGAGGTATCTGTTTCCCACAAGAAATACAATTAACTTTTTCTGACATCCGGATTAACTGAGGCAAGAAAAGACAAAAGTTTTTCCCCAACGGGTACTTAGCCCAACTTGGTCTTCGGTCTGAAACTCGAAAATTGAAAATTTCAGAACGCCGAACGGCACTTGCAAACGCTGCTTCTGCTTCGGACCACGCGGCAAGAAAGACTGAGGATATGGCGTCGGTCATACGCTTAAGTACTACTACGTATTGACGTCAGCTCCGGGCGCCCATGACCGACGCCAGCCTAACTCTTTGGTATTCGGGCCGACAGAGGACAGCGGACTACACACAGGTTATGACTGCAGCAATGTGAGACGAAGAACATCTACATCAAATGCACAGAGAGGTGATTAAAAGAATACACAAACTCAAATAATTAAAGGCTGGAAAAATAGAAGATTCTTTAGCTAGTCAGATGAGCTGGTAAAGCTGCAAAAAATCAAAGTTAAAATGAAAAAGCTGGCTGAGAATGAGGTTTCTCAAAAAAGTGGCGTGAGAAGGCAGAGCACACAGAAAATGCAAGATTTTCTGCTGCACCAAAGAAATTGGAACAGCATATTATTTTATGAAAGCACGACTAAACTGGACTGTTATCCCACAGCAGAATTTGTTAATTGAAAGGGCACGTTAAGTGCTTGCTCCAAACCTGGCCAGAACGCAGCAAAGACCGATTTTAAAGGTGCGACTAAACCAGCAAGGAGTAGATCCTGAAATCCCTGGAAGAGAAAAAAAAACTACCAAAAATTGCAGATCACATAACATTTGTGGAAAATTATTCACCATCTAACAGGCAGACGCGAAGCAAATTTAGCCCAGCAATCAGGGACCGGCAAGCTGCAGGTGTGAGATTCAAGCTGCTGTGCATTTGCTGTGAAAAATAATTTTTTTTGGAGGGTCAAATCCATTTTGGCTGCAGAACAGGGCAATGATGAAAGGTTTTCCAACAAAAAGTGAGCCAGCAAACAGAAGGAGACTCTCGTTCTTTGGAAAACAAAGCTGAGACTGTGTGTGAAACCTTTTCCAGTGTTCCAAAGTCTCTCTCTCCAGGCCTCTGCTGAAAACTGGCTTTGTTCCAAATCTAACTTTCCTGGTAAACAAGTGTTAAAGAAAATGCTTAGAGGCAAAGAAGCACAATTGACTAGAAGAAATAGGAGTACCTTAGACTTGAACCAGAGTCTGGTGTTGGGAAAAGGAAATTATTCACAAATTTCAGTACAGCTTAAATACAATACTATAAAGCATAATATTTCTGAAATATAACTTTGCAAAAAAAGTGAGAAAGACAGGACTTTTCTTGGCTTTTTGTTAAACTTTTGTGTGGATTGTGAAACATATTCCACTTTGTCATTAGCTTTCAGGAGGACACTAAAGGAAAATACTAAAGCAATCTTTGTTAGTATTGGTATAAAACATTTCACAACATAAAAAAGGCATGCTATATAGTAAAGCGTACAGTTGTGTATCAGGGGAATTTTAAATGTGTGTGTGGCGGGGGGGGTTCCAGTGACTGATTTGTGTTAGCAAATACATTTACTTTTAAGAAATATAGCCTCCACAGTAAAACAAGAGAAAGCAGGCTGGACAAAAGCAAGAAGATGCTGTGATCTTAAGCTGCGGGGATGGGGTGTAAAGGTGCGATGATATATTAAAATGTTTCACATGCTTACAAGAGTAGGTGTCTAGAGTAACGGCACTTTATAGCTTAAACCATGTAGTCTTGAAAAATAAGACTAAATGATGAAGGCCTCGAAAAATGCCAAGATCCTTGCATCTGCAAAGATGCTAGCTTTTTTCCAGTTGGCAAATGTTTCAGTAGGAGTCAAGTCTGAAATTGAAGGCAATTTTACATTCTGTTCCAAGTGAACTTTACAAAGATTCTTTCATACATCTGCAGATGTTGGCTGTTTTTTTTTTCTTCTCATGGTGGACTACTTTTACATGGAGAGAAACTGTCTGCAGGTATGAACAATTGATCTTGAAAATGCCAGGCATTCTTTGCTGAGGGAAATGCAAAATTTAAAAAGGTACAATGCCAAGCAATTCAGACAAAACTGAATCTTGAAATTATAGCATTGAAGAAATATTAACCTTCCTAACAGCCTTAATACTTTACGGAATTTAACAGAAAAGTGTACAATTTAGTTTTATCTGAAGATGGTACTTTTTCTGTTTACAGCTAAAGGCAAAAAAAAAAAAAAAAAAAGCATACTAGCAGTTTTTCACATCTGGAGATACAAAAGAACAGATACCAATCAGTACAAGTGAAGAAATGCTACAACACATGCTTTAACATGGACAGCCTTAATTTTAGGTAAAGTAATTGCTGTGCATGTGCAGCTGCCAATTTGGGGAAACTGTTCCTACCTAGAGAGTTATACTTTTTTTTTTTTTGAAGATTTACAAATGTTTGTTCAAAGTTAACAGGGGATAGCGTGTTTTGAAAATTTTAGTTTTTAATTAAAAAAAAGTTTTGAAAATGTGACATACATTCACATGGGATGAGAAGACAGCCATTTAAAAGATAAGCCTGCCAAACATTTGTCTTACTTGCACACACTAAGGTTGGAAATGCATACTTACACAGCTTTGTTTACCGGGAAAGTCCACTGTGCCAACAGAGCCCATTTGCAATAGAGGCCCAGGGAGAAAAGTTCCCTATACATTTATACAATTGTAATTTTACAAGTAAAACAAGAGATATTACAGTTTAAAGACTATAGAACATTTAGAGGCAGTATCAACAACTTGTTAAAGCATAGTATAAAACATTTGAGGTCTACGCTTTCTCAACTATATTTAACAATTGTAAAGTAGCAGAATACTATGTTGCGTGTCTTAATGTACAAGTATGCTAGAAGTAATGGGAATGAATGAGAGAATGTCAAGAGTAGAGGTGAAGATGTAGAATAAAACCGAGGATGGAGAACAGGGAAATAGGGGTAAAGGGAAGTCAGGTAGGGTGAGAGCATGAGCATTCCCAGTGAGATGAGAGGAAGAAGTGGAGCAAGGTCTTAAAGGCAGAGTGGTTGTTGGTGGTACGAATGTCTAGCTAGAGAGAAGGATAATAGAAATTTACCAGGACTACGTGTGGGTTTATACACTTCTAGTAGGTAATGAAATCAGTACCATCAGGCAGATACATTTTGAGGGTAGAAGCAAAGGTGGGACAAACGGAGGGTTTGAAGAAGTGTGTGTGCGCATTAGTTGGATGTAGTAGAGATAGTTAAGCAATTCTAGCCAGTTCACGTTCTGGACGGAGTCGCAGTGGTGAGAGGAAGATTTAGATCCTATAACAAACTTGGCTATTGTGTTGTAGCAGGCTGCCAATTTTATCTTTAGTGAGGATTGAAGGTTAGTAAGGAAAGGGGCACCATATAGGAGGGAGGGAATGAGGTAGGTGGTGGAGAGGATATGCTTAGTTAAAGGGGTTAGATGACAGTGGTGATAAAGCATACCTAGTTTTTGGTGGGTTTTCTTAGTTTGTAGGAGGAAATCAAATTAGAATTGCTCATCAATGACTCCTAGACGCTTTGTACAAGGGACAATTTCGATAAATGTCTGCTTTAGCTACTTATAGTAAAGGAGCTTGTCAATTTTGGAATATTTAGAGGGGATGAATAGCATAATTTTGGTTTTAGATGCATTGAGTGCAAGGTGATTTAGCATCCAGTGCTCCATGGAAGAGAATGCGTGAGTCAATTCAATGGAGTTTGGGCAGCGATTCAGCAGAACAGAGGATTGTGGCATCATCTACATATTGCATGAGTTTGGTGTATGGGATGCACTGATGGAAGTTGTTAGTAAGGATGTTTAATGGACCTAATCTAGATCCCAGAGTGATGCCAGTCAGTGTGTTAAGGAAGGAGAAGTACAGTTTTTCCACTCGATGGCTTGTCGCCTGTAAGAGAGGTAACTGGAAAACCAGTTGATAGAGGAGGGAGATGGACTGAAATGAGAGTTTGGACAAGAGATGATTGCGAGACAGTATCGAAAGCCTTAGGCAAGTCTTGAAGGGGGTGGATACAATTTTACCAGAGTCGTGTGCATGGTTGACCGTTTCAAGGAAGGATGGGGGCAGCAGTGGTGCAGTGTCCGGGTCTAAATCCATGTTGTGTGGGGGTAAGCAGCTGTCTGAGATAGGGTAGGAGTGTGTGTGCGCGCGCAAGTGAACACATTTTTGGGAAATTTGGAGATTGGATGGAAGTGTGGGATAGCGTTGTTGCCTCCTTTGTGAAGGGGAATATATAGCCCCCCCCAGAGTAGGGGGTACACATTATTGGATTGAACGATTTAGGAGGATAGAGATACAGAAAGCTATGCCATCTGCAGCTAATTTAACAAAGTTAGATGCAAGGTCATCAGGGACCTTTGAGCAAGGTTTCAGTTTTTGTAGGAGTTTAATGGTGGAAATAGGAATAGGTTTGATAGTACAAGGAGGTAATTAGGAAGTAGTGGTGTTTGAGAAGGTTAAGTTAGAGGTGGTGGGAGTGGCTGAAGTAACATTTGGAAAGGATGAGGTGAGGTTGGCTATTGAGTCAATGGAGTTGAATTGGTTGGCTATATTATATATTAAAAAAAAGCTTTCATGTTTATCAGGTGGGAGCAATAGCTAACATCATAGTAGCTACGCTAATCATAGTATTTTGGAACATAAGTGGCCTTACAGGGAGTACTGGAATTACATTAAGAAATGCAGAGTGCAAATAATGCTGCAAGATACTCATTTGGAAAGAAATGAGCATGGGAATTTGAGGGGATTTCAGCATGGATATACAGTAGAATATCAGGGACAAAAGGAAAAGGAGAGAAATACTGCTTACTACAGGGACTCCAGTAGAAAAAGGTGGGACAATAATGGTAGATACGTGGTAGTAAGACACTATTGGCAACTGAGGAGTATTATGCTGACACGTATTTATGCTCCACTAAAATACTATTATGGAGTTGAACATTTTGGGAAAAATAAATCAGCTTTCAGCAGGGAATATTACTTACTGGAGACTGGAATTTTATTTGCAATAGTGAGGATGTATCGGGGGGGGGGGGGGGGTGGACCTAGCAATTGGAAAAGCTCATCCAGACTGACAATTAGCTGCGAAGGAAAGGTTAGTTTTTGCTTTCTTGCATTTTATATTGTTTCACTGCTTTCTTCCATTTTGCATATTGTGATTTGCTGTCGACACTTACTTTAACATGCAACTGAAAGCAAAAAACATATAGGAAGAGACCATAGCGGTGTCTCAAGCCACACAAGTTTTTCCACCCTCCCATGCAGATGGTGTAGTGTTTTTAAACTCAAATTGCTTGCCCCTTATGTTAATTTGGCCACATATCCCCTTCCCCCTCATATTTCACTGGCTATTGTAAGCGAGCACAAAATAATCATTTTGTGAAATTACTTCCCTTCAACTATTTAGTCCGTTGTGGTGCAGCGGTTAGCATCGTCACCTCACAGCAAGAGGTTCTCCTGTTAGATTCTCGGCTGGAGCTCCTTCCGCGCAGTCTGCGTGTCCTCCCAGAGGTAGAGAGAGTTTTAAAGACACGCAGGTAGGCGAGTATGTGTACGTATGTGCCTTCTGTGAAGGTTGGGTGCAGGGCTGGTAACTTCGTGTAAACACCACTGACAATCTGCAGACTGCATGAACTGCAATAGTGACCCATAACTGGGAAAGACCGACATTGCTTTACTTCCCTTCAACTATTTAAAAATGTATTGGTTATCCCACTATACTCCATAGAACCAGAATACAAACTGACCACCCCCTTCCAGTCTTGTTCTTAAAATTAGTGGCTCTCAAGTTAGATGGCTAAAGCCTTAATCACCACTCTTTCATATCTGCTGAGTGCACACTGCAGCTCTTAGGATATTAACCTGTTTTTCCATCTTGCCTTTAAAATCTGCAACATCCACTCCCAAGGCTACCAATTATTGGACAGCCCTCACTCTGCCTCTCCGCATACATATTGGGATTAGTACTTTAGTTTTGCTCCTGGTGAAAGGAGCAAAGTGCAAGGATTCCCTACTGTTTCTGGTTGGGCAGCTGAGTGTCTGTTTGACCTTCCTAATTCATCTGGTTGCTATTAGAGGCATTTACCAGGTACAGGCTACAACAAGCCTATAGATTCCTTGCATCACTAAACAGCCTGTGGCCTGCTTCTCATTTTAGGATTGGTGCAGTTTCGCTTTTGGAGACTGAAGCAAAGAGTACTGTATCAAAGCAATGTGAAGCTGTGGTGAGCCCAGCAGTAGTAGGCAGGAAGCAGCCAGGCGACTCCTCACCATCATTCCTGACAAGCTCTCACTACAGAAAGTACTGCTTTACTTGCTTCTAAATTAATATCTGCTCAAATACTTAATCCATAAACCATAAGGGTCTACTTATTAGTTTCCCTTCAGCAGTTTGGCAGTGCCCTGTACAGACAGGCACCTTGAGTTGACATTTTTCTGTAAAGGTACCATTGAAAGTTCACCAATATCTAGTTGCACAGACAACTAGTTTGCAGTGACAAGCACTGCCCCCAGAGTTACAACTAGATACTCTGGACTTTATTCTCCTTCCAAAAGGGTCTGTTGCCATGATTTTGACCTTTGTATCTCCATTACCACCTTAGCAGATATGGCCATCCTGGTAGTGTACAAATTTACTGGTAACCAGTTAATTCTCAAACTGATGTGTAAATACATCCCTCACAGATCATAAGATCATGGAGGGCAAAGCTCTCGCATAAAATGACTTCTAATATTAATAAGGTTGTCAGTAGTACACACACTGTATACATCACACACAATTCAAAGCAGACACAGACCCACACATGTTGAGGCACTTAAATGTAACCTTACAAAACCCCAAAGACCTCCTATGAAACAAATACCCTCGGCAACCCCAAATGTGCTCTTTCAAAACACCCACATCAACACAGATGTTGCCTCTACTTCTCAGGCAAGACACCACACAATCCAATATTCTGATCAGTGAAACTTCATTGTAAGACACTGACTTCCCTCTCACCAGGATGAGTAACGAGAAAGTCACAATCAGTTGCTTATCAGAGGCCAGGATAAAACCACATTGTGCATGAATTCAGGCCAATGGATCACAAGTACCAGTATGACTCAGTCCAAGCGGGTGTAAACGTCCTGAGATGTACGTCCATAAACTATAAGAGATATCATGGAACTCTTAATGTGTCCCATAGTGATATGAGCGGAGCACTGAGCATCATTTTATCTTCTCCAAGCACGATGCCAGAAGATGAACAAAAAGACTGACATCAGAAAATTAGTCTAAGGGGGTACAATATTTGTCAGCATAGAAAGAGATGGTCAACTGGACAGCTTTAAACAGCTGTCTGCACCTCTCCCTTCTAGGCTTTCAAATAATTTGCTAAAACATTGTCCTCCATAGTGCCTTTTTTTAGGCACTGGCAAACTAAAGTACTTCTGACATAGCAAATCAAAACCAAGAATACCTAAAGATGTTACTGCTCAATGTTAGGAGTCTAAACAAAAAAAATCCACTGCTAAAAGCTCTGTTCACCCTTAAGAATGCCAAAATTTGTGCAGTCACCAAGACATGATTTAAAGCCATAGAGCACAATGTTTGTGCCAGGTTATATTGCCTTACACATATTTAGATCAGCTGCTACAGACAGGGACAGTCTCAATTTACATCAAAAACAAATATACCTCAAAGCTGGTCAAACAGAAAGTACAGTTTTGTACCTACCATAAATGTAGATGTCCGATAGGTTATGCATCTGCAGTCATAACAAATGGGTTGTCCTGCCTCAGGCAGCCCTTCGATCGGCCGGATTCCAAAGTCTGCTCTCTCTCCTCTGCTGATGTCGCACTTCACCCGACGTCATAGCTGCTGGGGTATAAAGGCATCAGCCGACGCCATTTTCTTCAGTGTTTCTTGCCCCAGATGCCAGGTGCCCTCTAGGAAGGCTAAATTTGGATAAATGCAAATAATTCCAAACAGTAGAAAGCAAAATATATATATACATACAAACAAATACACCATAATAGATTCCCCCAGCTAGCTAAAAGAGGGGCAAGTACCCTAGGAATACCACAGAGGGGAAGGAGGGTGGGTAATCCTGACTGCAGATGCATACCTATCGGACATCTACATTTATGGTAGGTACAAAACTGTACTATGTCCTTCAAGGATGCATCTGCAGTCATAACAAATGGGTAGAACACCATAGCCAAACTGGGGGAGGAGGCACTAAGATAATGATGGTGTAGTTAAGATCCCTTGTAAAACAGCAGTTGCAAAACCTGCTCGGGATCTGGAGTATAAAGGAAGATTATAATGCTTGGCAAATGTATGCACGGAGCTCCAAGTAGCAGCTTCTAAAATGTCTTTGGTAGCCACTCGTAGGAAAGCTGTAGTGGTGGCTGTAGCTCTTGTAGAGTGAGGCCTGATATTTTCAGCAGTTGTCTTTCCATGAAATGAGTAGCAGAATTGAATGCAATTTCCTATCCATTTTGAGATTGTCCGTTTTGAAATTGCTTTTCCTTGCACTCCTGTTGCATATGCTACCAGAAGCTGGTCAGTTTTTCTGCTGGCCTTGGTTCTGTCCAGATAGTAGCGCAGTTGTCTGTGTACATCCAAGGTGTGTAGTAGTTTTTCCCCCCTGTTCTGTGGGTTGGGGAAGAATGTAGGTAAATGTATGGCTTGGTTCAAGGATACCCTGGATACCACCTTTGGCATAAAAGTAGGATTGGTTCTCAGAGACACTCTATCCTGATGGAAGATAAGGAAAGGCTGCATTGCCATTAATGCCTGTAACTCCGATACCCTTCTTGCCGAAGTGATTGCTAGCAGGAAGGCAGTTTTCCAAGATAAGAACTGTATGTCTGCTGTTGCTGCTGCTGGTTCAAAAGGGGGGAGTGTTAATTTTTCTAGCACAAAATTGAGATCCCATGCGGGCAAAGGTGGTTTCCTTGGAGGCTTTACATTTTTGATCCCTCTCAAAAAATTGTCTGAGGAGAGGATGAGAGAAGACAGGAGGATCCATGTTGTACTCTGCTGAAATTGCTGATGCATGTATCTTAATGGAAGAATAGGACAGGCCATTGTGGAACAGTTCTGCTAAGTATTCTAGGATGTGTGCTAGGTTTGCTAGTGTGACATTTTCTCCCTTTTCTGCACTCCAAATGAGGAATCTTTTCCATTTGGCTGAATATGTTTTCCTTGGAGGGTCTGCGAGCCTCCAGGATAATATCCTTAACCCTCTGAGATAAATCAAGTTGGTTTTGTTTTATGCAATTTTCCAAGCAGTTAGCTGCAGTGTTTTTAAGTTTGGATGCAGGGTCTTGTAATTGTTCTGCGTTAGAAGTAAAGGACATAGAGGTAGATGCCATGAATGCGTCCGAGACATGCTTCTCAGTAGCGGGTACCAATGTTGCCTTGGCCAGTCTGGAGCAATCAGAATTACCTTTGGCTGTTCCTCTCGGATCTTCAGTAGAACTTTGTACATCAAAGGAAGAGGTGGAAAGGCATATACTGTCAGGTCCTTCCAGCTGAAAGAAAGGGAGTCTACCCTCCAGGCAAGTGGGTGGTATACTCTTGAGCAGAATTTCTTCAGTTGGTAGTTGTGTGGGGAGGCAAACAGGTCTATCTCTGGCATTCCCCATTTCTTTGTTGTGGTTTTGAAAATATCTGGATGCAGCATCCATTCGTGAGCATCTGCTTAAGCTGTCTGCTGGTGAATTCTCTTTTCCTGGTACAAATCTGGCCTGCAGTTGGATGTTGAGATTCAGGGCCAAGTTCCACAGGTCCATTGCCGTCCGGCATAGAGGATATGAATGTGTGCCTCCCTGTTTGTTGATGTACCACATGACTGTGGTATTGTCCGTCCTTATCAGCAGGTGTCCTTGCTGGATGAATGGTCTGAATGCCTCGATTGCATGTTTCACTGCCAGCATCTCCTTTAGATTTGTGTAGATTCAGCTGGTCTTGTGACCATAGGCCTTGGATACACTTGTCTTCCATGTGCGCCCCCCAGCCTAGGTCTGAGGCATCCGTGGTGATGGTCTGCCTTGGATGTGGTTTGTGGAAAGGCAATCCTCTGTTTATCTGACAGGCCTGAGCCCACCACAGGAATTCTTTTTTCAGACATGGAATGATTGGTATCTGGGCTTCTAGACTGTGTCTGTTGAGACCATACATTCCTTAGGTACCATTGTAACTTTCTCATATGCAGCCTAGCATGTGGGATCAATATTATGCAGGATGCCATGTAACCCAGGGCCTGCAGGACTTTCCTTGCAGTAAGCCGAGTTTGTCTTGTTAATGCCATGAAATAGTGGTAGTTGCTTTTGTTTTTCCTCTGTGAGAAAAGCCATCTGAGTTATTGTGTCCAGTTCTGCACCCAAAAATGTTATCCTTTGGGATGGCACTAGTCGTGATTTTTGTATGTTGACCGTGTATCCCAAGGCTTGCAGCAGTTGCATGACATTGGCCAAATCCTTTATTAATTTTGTCTTGTTGTCCGCTTGTATTAGGCAGTCGTCCAGGTATGGGTAGATTTGAATTCCCTGAAGCCTGCAATGAGCAATTACTGATGCCAGGCATTTCGTGAATACTCTGGGCGCAGTAGATAAGCCAAAGGGCAATGCTGAGAATTGATAATGCTCTGATCCTGTAAGAAATCTGAGGTGTCTTCTGCAATCTGGTCGTATAGGGACGTGCAGGTATGCCTCCTCGAGATCTAGAGTCACCAGCCAAGACTCCTTGCCCAACATGGGAAGAAGTTGCTGTAGGGTGAGCATTTTGAATTTTGGAACAATGAGGTATGTGTTCAGTGCGGACAAATCGAGAATAGGCCTCCATTGATTTTCTTTTCTTGGTACAAGGAATAGTCTGGAGTAAAATCCTTGGCCTTGTTCCATAGATGGTACCTTTTCTATTGCTCTCATCCTTAGTAAACTGATGATTTGTTTTAGAGCCTCTGATTTCTGGCTTGGTGGAAGGTTTGGCATTCCTCTCTTTTTTGGTAGTGTGTGGAAGTGAAACCTGTAGTCCTTGTCTATTGTTTGTAAAGTCCATTTGTCTCCTGTAATACAATGCCAATTTCTTGAGAATAAGGCTAGCTTTCCGCCCAAGGGTACTTCCAGTTGTTCCCTGGTAGGCGGAATCAGAGCCAAGTCATTGAGTCTGTCCTGTAGAAGTGGTTGCATTTACAGCTGTGGCGGCACTTCTTTGGTTGGCAGGTTGCCACTGACGACCCCTGTAGGCACCCCTAGATTGACCTCTGCCTCTTGGGCGTCTATTTCTGCCTCTCTGTGCTCTGGAGGTGTCTGGAAAGGATCAATTCTTTGAAGGCCAATTTCTGCTAAACCTCGGAGGTTGGACCTGCAAAAAATCCTTGACTGTTTGGACAGATTTTGCTTTTTCTTCCACTTTCTTTAGAACCTCCTGTGCACCTCCTGTGCAGGGGAGCCAAACAAACTGTTTCTCCATAGGGGCATCCAGGAGTTTAGACTTAACATGGTCTGGTAAGGATTGTTCTTTTAACCAGGCATGCCTTCGAATCACTGCTCCAGTCATAGCCGATCTAAATGAAGCCTCCAGTGCATCAGCGCCACATTTTAAGAAATGATTACTGACCTGCTGAGAATTGTGTACCAAATCCTGAAGGGACTTGCGGTCTAAAGGTTCAGGAGAGGCCAGCTTTTTATTCAGCTGAACTATCAAAAATTCCTGGTACTGTATCATGTGAAATTGACAGTTTAAAGCCCTGGCAGAAAGAGTAAAAGATGTATAAACCTTTTTACCCCATCTCTCTAATGCTCTAGATTCTCTTTCAGATGGTAGTGGGTTTTTGGCAGAGGCAGCTGCAACACCTTTAGGGCCCTGAGAAATGGTTTCTGGGTCTGCAGCATGAGCCTTATACAAGTGGTAGTGAGAATCCGGGACCCTGTAGTATCTGTCAGGCTTTGCAGGGGCCGGGGGAAGAGAATCAGGGGCAGTACTGGCATCATTGTATGCATCATCAACAACTGAAAGTACAGGTGGAATGGCTAAAGGCCTATGCTGTGGTAAGTGTAAAAAAGTCCTTGGCCTTTTCCTAGAATCAGAAAAATCCTGACCCTGCCATTGGAAGTGTTCCCTCATTGAGTGCAGGGTTTCCCCAAAAGAAAATTCTTCTGGAGGTGAGGCAGAAGGAATAGAGTCTTCTGCATCAGAATCCTCATAAGGTGAGTACGGGCCTTCCTGATGGTCCGATACATCTGAACCATCCGAGGAGTAGTCAGAGGACAGAGGTTCAGGGGGTTCAGTCCTAGGCCTCTTTTCAGGAGGGGGTTGTGAGGCCCTATCTGGGTGAGGATGGGTTCCCCTGATCAGAGAAATAAGGTCCTCAGCAAGGCTGAGAATCTGGGAACTTGAGGTAGGCCTGTGAGAGGGAGCTTTTGAAGGTAAGGCCTTGGAAAGTTTGGCTGCTTTAGCCCTGGAAAAGGCCTTGATAGACATAGAAGCAGGGGGTCTAGCTGCCCCACGTGCAGGAGTAGAGATGTCCAACGGAATAGTGTCAGACAACTCTTGTGTGCCTGCTACTTCAGCAGGAATTTCTGTAACAGACTCAGCCATGGCTGGTGTGGCCTCTGTTATTGGAGGCATGCTTTCGGCCGAAGGGAAAACCGAGGTCTCGGTTTCAGCCGAAACAGAGACACTCGCGGTAGGCCTAACCGTGGTTTCAGCCGAAACCGCGGGCCGCGAGTGGCGGTCCTTTTCTTTGCGTTTTTTAGCTAAATGCGTAGTCTGAGTCTCCGACGGCATTTTATATGCAAAAGTGGAGCCAAAAAACTCTTCTGCAAACTCCGACCGACGTCAAAGAGTCCGTCGGTTGAAGGAAGCACAGGCTAAACAAGCTGATACGTCGTGGTCTGGGCCTAAGCAAGGAAGGCAGTAAGAGTGGAAATCCTTATGAGGTATTTGTTTCCCACAAGTTAAACAATTATTTACTTTGACATCGGCTGAGTCAAGAAAGAGTCCCCAACGGGGTACTTAGCTTTTTAGAAGTCTTCGGTACGCTGAAATCTCTGGATCTGACCGACCGGCACTTGAACAGCTTCTGCTTCGGGCACCGCATGGCAACAAAGACTGAGGAAAATGGTGTCGGCTGATGCCTTTATACCCCAGCAGCTATGACGTCGGGTGAAGTGCGACATCAGCCGAGGCCAGACCCAGACTTTGGAATCCGGCTGACCGAAGGGCTGCCTGAGGCAGGCTGACCGAAGGGCTGCCTGAGGCAGGACAACCCATTTGTTATGACTGCAGATGCATCCTTGAAGGACATCAATGCACTTTAGCTTCTCCAAGCTCAATTCACCATAGTCAAAACCCTTTACCACTTACTTGCAAGCTATAGGTCCCCCTATATACGACCCAGGAAACCCATACCATGTATTTATTATTGGAAGAACTCACCATTAAACCAAACCCAATACCATATTCATAGGAGACTAACCCCACTCTTAACTGGGAACATACATACACCAAAAATAGAGGCAGATAGATTCCTGGATTTCGTAAACAAACTCCCTGTCCCAATTGTCAGTACACCAACCGGGGGTGCAACCATACTGGATCTGGTCCTGTCTTCTCTGGCAAGGTCAGACCAGAAAATGGTCGCCTTTGAAGTAAAAAAAAACCTGGAACCCCAGCTAACCCTGAAATATGCAGAAACTCCACCAAGGCTAACTTTCTACTATCAAGGAGTAACTTAGAAAAATGTCAAGCCCCCACAAACTCCAGAGAACACTGCTACCTATGCAGAACTGTTAGCAGAAATCCTATACAAGCATGTCAATAGCTGCATAGGGGCAGCTGTACCAAACAGGAAATGCAGAACAGACTCAAAAGGCAAGAAACCCTGGTGAAATCACATCAGTAAGCTGTGTAACCTTAGAAAATCATAGCAAAAATTAGGAGTGTGCTTTCATCCTGCTAAGTGCAACAAACATCTCAGATGACAAAAGTCTAAAAGACAAATGTTGTCTTTCGGCTATTCCCAATAAGGGGTCGCCACAGCGAAACTCTGGTCCACTAATGATTGGCAGTAGATTTTTATGAAACGCCGAGGTGTCAGCTCAACGACCAACCTTCAACGCAGGCATGTCTTTCGAACGATACCTAACCGGGGGGAGGACATGCAGACTCCACACAGAAGGCACTCCCAAGCCCTCAGAGGTAAAATTTGGCCTCCCAGGTAAAAGTACAGTTTTGTACCTACCATAAATGTAGATGTCCGATAGATATGCAACTGCAGTCATAACATATGGGTTGTCCTGCCTCAGGCAGCCCTCGGTCGGCCGAATTCCAAAGTCTGGGTCCGGCGTCAGCTGGTGTGTCACCTCCTCTCCGACGTCACAATGGCTAGAGTATAAAGGCATCGGCAGACGCCATCTTCAGTGTTTCTTGCCCCAGATGCCAGGTGCCCTCCTAGGAAGGCTAAATTTGGTGAATGGATAAAAAATTCCAGACATGCACAACAGTAATAAACAAATACACCATAGGAGATGCCCCCAGCTAGTAGGAATAGGGGTAGGGACCCACAAAGAAAGTTGCTGAGGGGTAGGAGGGTGGGAAAATCCGACTGCAGTTGCATATCTATCGGACATCTACATTTATGGTAGGTACAAAACTGTACTATGTCCTTCAAGAATGCAACTGCAGTCATAACATATGGGTTGAATACCATAGCCAAGCTGGCGGTGGATGGAACTAAGAGAGAGATGGTGTAGCGAAAATGCCCTGCAGGACTGCCGAAGCAAAGCCTGCTCAGGATCTGGAGTATAAGGGCAGGTTGTAGTGCTTGGTAAATGTATGCACAGAGCTCCATGTAGCAGCCTCTAAAATGTCCTTTGTTGCCACTCCTCTTAGGAAAGCTGTGGATGTGGCTATAGCTCTGGTGGAATGTGGCCTAATATTGGCTGGCACACCTTTTCCATGGAAGGAATAGCAGAATCTGATGCAGTGTCCAATCCATTTTGAAATTGTTTGGAGATTGCTTTTCCTTGTACTCCAGCAGCATAGGCTACAAACAGTTGGTCAGACTTTCTGGTGGCCTTAGTTCTGTCCAAGTTGTAGCGTAGTTGCCTGTGTATGTCCAAAGTATGCAGCAGTTTTTCCCCCCTATTTTGAGGATTGGGGAAGAAAGTAGGCAGGTGAATAGCTTGATTTAGAGACACCCTGGAAATAACTTTAGGCATGAATGTAGGATTGGTTCTTAGAGAAACTCTGTCCTGATGAAAAATGAGGAAGGGAGGCACTGCCATGAGTGCCTGCATCTCAGAGACTCTTCTTGCAGATGTGACTGCCAATAGAAAGACCGTTTTCCATACTAGAAATTGCATTTCTGAAGTTGCTGCTGGCTCAAAAGGAGGAAGGGTTAATTTTTCCAAAACGAAATTGAGGTCCCATGCAGGTACTGGCTGTTTTCTGGGAGGTTTGATATTCTTTATCCCTCTTAGGAACTGTCTTAGCAAAGGATGTGAAAACACTGGTGGGTCACAATTGTATTTTGCTGAAATTGCTGAGGCGTGAATCTTTATAGAAGAGTATGAGAGTCCAGTATGAAACATTTCTGCCAAGTATTCTAATATCTGAGGAATATTCAGTAATGTTGTATCCTGACCCCTGTTGGCATTCCAGATGCTGAATCTCTTCCACTTGGCTTAATAGGTTTTTCTGGTGGAAGGTCTGCGTGCTTCCAGTAAGATCTCTTGAACCGTTTTGGAAAGAGATAGCTGGAGGAGTCATGGTAACCTTCAGGCTGTCAGATGCAATGTTTTCAGGTTTTGATGGACAGTCCTGTAATTGTGTTGTGTTAGAAGTAGGGGCCATAGGGTCAGAGGCCACGGTCTGGTCCGAGTTATGCTCAACAGCAATGGGTACCAGTGTTGCCTTGGCCAGTCTGGAGCTATCAAAATGCCTGTTGGTTGTTCTGCTTTGATCTTCAGTATTACCTTGGTCAGCAGAGGTAGAGGAGGGAATGCATACATTTTTAGGGAATTCCAGCTGAAGGAGAGAGCATCCGTTTTCCAGGCTAGAGGATGGTGGGTCCTAGTGCAGAACTTTTCCAGGTGATGATTTAAGTGGGAAGCAAAGAGATCTACATCCGGTCTTCCCCATATCTTTGTTAGTTGTGAGAAAATGTGAGGATGCAGCATCCATTCGTGTGGATCCAAGAAATTTCTGCTCAGATTGTCCGCCAGTACATTGTCCTTGCCTGGCACAAACTGGGATTGCAAATGTATCTTCAGACTCGGGGATTTTTCCCAGAGAAGCATTGTTAGTCTGCAGAGGGGAGAAGAATGAGTGCCTCCCTGCTTGTTTATATACCACATGACAGTGGTGTTGTCTGTCCTTATTAGTAAATGTCCTTGTTGTAGTGATTTTTTGAAAGTCTCGATTGCATGTATCACTACCAACATCTCTTTTTGGTTTATGTGCAGATGTCTTTCCTTTGGTGTCCATAGGCTTTGAATGCATCTGCCCTCCATGTGCGCCCCCCCATCCATGATCCGAGGCGTCTGTTGTAATCATTTGACCTGCTTGAGGTCTGTTGAAAGACATGCCTTTGTTTAACTGACTTGCTAGAGCCCACCACAAAAATTCCTTTTGCAGACATGGAATAAGTGGGATTACGTCCTCTAGGCTTTGGCTGTGTTGGGACCATAAGCTTTTTAAGTACCATTGCAGCTTTGTCATATGAAGTCTTGCCAAAGGTATCAGAAGAATGCAAGATGCCATGAACTCCAGGGCCTGCAGGATTTTCCTTGCAGTCAGCTGGGAGAGTTTTGCTAGGCCTTTGAAGTACTCTGGTAACTGCTGCTGTTTTTCCTCTGTGAGGTAGGCCATTTGATTGTCTGTGTCCAGTTTGGCTCCTAGGAAAATAGTCTGCTGGGATGGCAGTAGTCTTGACTTCTGAATGTTGACTGTGTATCCCAAGGCCTGCAGTAGTTGAATGACATAGCCCAAGTTTGCTTGTTGTCTGCTTGTATGAGGCAGTCGTCCAGGTAGGGTATATTTGAATCCCCTGGAGTCTGCAGTGTGCCACTACTGATGCCAGGCATTTCGTGAACACTCTGGGCGCAGTAGATAAGCCAAACGGCAATGTTGAGAATTGATAATGCTCTGTCCCTGCAAGAAATCTGAGGTATCTTCTGCAGCTTTGTCTGATTGGGACATGCAGGTATGCCTCCTTGAGGTCCAGAGTGACCAGCCAAGACCCCCTGCCCAGCATGGGAAGGAGTTGCTGCAGCATCAGCATTTTGAACTTTGGCACAATGAGAAAAGTATTTAGAGTTGACAATTCCAGTATAGGTCTCCATTTGTTTTCTTTTCTTGGAACAAGGAACAGTCTTGAATAAAATCCCTGTCCTTGTTCCTGAGGAGGAACCCTTTCTATTGCTTTTATACTTAACAGCTCTGAAACTTGAGCGAGTGCCTCTGCCCTTTGATGATGTGACAGGTTTGGCATGCCTTGTCTTATTGGTAAAGTATGGAAGTGGAATCTGTAACCCTTGTCTATTAAATCTAGAATCCAGTTGTCCTTGGTTAAGATATGCCAGTTTTTTGAGAATAAGGATAATTCCACCCAAAGGAGCTTCTCTTTGAGCCTTTGTAGGCGGTATGAAAGTCAAGTCATTGTGATTGTCCTTGTGGTGCAGCTGGGCTGCCTGCACCACTTCTTTGATTTGGAGGTTGCCATTGGCGGCCCCTGTAGGATCCTCGGTATTGGCCTCTTCCTCGGGCACGCCTGCCTTTTCCCCTTGTCCGAGCCTGGAAAGGACCAATTCTTTGAAGGCCAGTTTCTGCTGAATCTGGGTGGCTGAACCTGAAGGAAATCCTTGACTGTCTGTACTGACTTAGCTTTTTCCCTCAATGGATTTCAACACATCTTGTGCATTAGCACCAAAAAGCTTCTGTTTTTCCAAAGGTGCATCAAGTAACTTTACTTTAACATGGTCAGGCAAAGACTGATCTTTCAACCAAGCATGTCTACGTATCACAGCCCCAGTCATAGCTGCCCTACATGAAGCTTCCAATGCATCATAACCACACTGAAGAAAATGGTTGTTAACCTGCTGAGTGTTATGTATATGTTCCTGCAATGCCTTTCTATCAATAGGCTCAGGAGAGGCTAACTTTTTCTGTAAATCATCCAGTAAAAAATCCTGGTACCGAAACATGTGAAAAAGGCAGTTAAGTGACCTCATGGCTAGGGTGGTAGAGGTATAAACTTTTTTACCCCATCTCTCCAGGGACCTAGCTTCCCTGTCCGCTGGCAGTGGATTTTTGGCAGTGGAAGTAGCCACTCCCTTGGGGCCCTGTGAAATAGTTTCTAGATCCACAGAGTGGGCCCTTAAAGAGATGCTTGTGAGTGTTAGGGACCCTATAATATCTGTCTGGCTTGACAGGAGCAGGGGGGAGAGAATCAGGGTTAGCACTGGAGTCAGAGAAATCATCCAAAACATCCATAACTGGAGGAAAAGCTAAGGGTCTGTGCTGGGGAAGCTTGAGGAAGGTACGCAGCCTTTTTCCTAGAATCAGAGAATTCCTGACCCTGCCATTTAAAATGTTCCCTCAGAGTGCAGGACTTCACCAAACGAGAAATCCTCTGGAGGGGAAGCAGAGGGAATTGATTCCTCAGCATCAGAGTCCTCGTAGGCCTGAAAGGATTGTTCTTGGGTATCAGAATGCTCAGAATCCCCAGAGGCTTCATCTGAAGAGAGAGAGTCAGCCTGCTCAGTTCTGGGCCTTTTCTCTGCAGGTGGCTGAGAACCTCTGTCTGGATGAGGCTGAGACCCCCTGATAAGATAAATAAGATCAGCAGCAAGAGACATGATCCGTTTATCAGAAGGGGACTGAGCAGCAGGTTTAGGATGGGCCTTGGCCTGGCTGGCAGCCTTAGCACGTGCAAAGGCCTTGATGGACATGGATACAGGGGACCTAGCAGCCCCACGTGCAGGAGTAACCTTGTCTACAGAAATGGTGTCGGGTAGATCCAGAACTTCGGTTTCCGGAGGAAAATCAACAACCTGCACCGGAGAGATCTCAGAGACCGAAGGTCATGTTAACGCTGTGTCGTCGGCCTGGAGCGGTTGAATTACCGCTTACGAAGGGACCGAAACACTAGCGGAGGGTTTAGGAGTTGCATCGGTGGTGGACCCGGGCCGAGGATGCCGGTCCCGGTCCTTACGTTTTTTGGCAGATTGAGTTGTCGGTTGATCCGACGGCATGATATACGCGAAAGATTCACCGAAAAAGTCTTGGCAAATTCTGCCCGGCGCCTGAGAGGCGCTTATTAAAGCGAGCACAGGCGAGACGTGCGTGGTCTGGGCCCAGGCAAGGTAGGCAGTAAGAATGGAAGTCCTTATGAGGTATTTGTTTACCACAAGACAAACAATTATTAACTTTCTCAATTTGTTCTGACATCGGCTGAGGCAAGAAAAAATGTTCCCCAACGGGGTACTTAGCTTTTAGATGACTTTGGTACTGAAAGCACAGGAGCTGACCGACCGGCACTTGCCAACTGCTTCTGCTTCGGGCACCACGCAGCAAGAAAAACTGAAGATGGCGTCGGCCGATGCCTTTATACTCCAGCCGTTGTGACGTCGGAGAGGAGGCAACGCCGGACCCAGACTTTGGAATTCGGCCGACCGAGGGCTGCCTGAGGCAGGACAACCCATATGTTATGACTGCAGTTGCATTCTTGAAGGACATCCACAAGCCACTCTTTAGCAAGGTCTACAACCTCAAAGACTATAGACAATTGTGAACCAAAATATAGCAAATCTGACCAATTCAGCCTAACTTTACCATTCATTCCCTCTCAACCTTCCCTAAGGAAAGGCCATCAAATGAAATGCCTCCTGCTATCACTAGGGATCAGGTCTTTGATACTCTGACAAAAAACACTGCATCAGTGGGACCAGATATCCCAGGATGCCTTTTTAATAGCATGAAACATGACCTATCAGGCCCTCTGAAATTGCTATTTAAACTGTACTCTCCAAACAGGCTTTGTGCCTCCTGAATGAACAGCAACCATCATCCCTCTGCACAGAGGTGGGACATCTACAGGTCCACAAGTCCCAGTAGTTTCATATGCAAAACCATTGGAAGTAATATCAAGGAAATGATCTATGACATAGGAAAACTCCAGACACTGGACCCAACCCAATTTGGTTTTGTCAAGGGCAGGTCATGCCTACTCAACCTGGTGGACTTAAAGGTCACCAAAGCAATGGAAAGGGGCAAAATGGTTCACAATGCTCACCTTGACCACAAACTCAGGTTAGGTTATTACACTTGTGCCACCCAGTAGAAAGCCAGCTGGCTCGCAGACAGGACCTAGGAAGTTAAGTGGGGGAAGTCCATCTCTACAAAAATGCCCATCACAATTTAAGTACCTCAGGGATTGGTCCTGGGACCACTTTTGGCATTTACCTCTTGTAGGTCAAGGCCAATGTCAGTGGCCTCTGGCCAACTACATATACAGACTACTGCAAATTAAGAGCAGTCACCGAATCCCCCACCAGACAAACATTCTCCAGAAAGAGCTGACAAAAATAACTGGTGTCAGGGCCATGGACTTAAACTAAATGCCAACTAAATGCCAAGAAATGCACAATATCCTTCAGGAAGTCATCCACCCCTGGTAACTAAAATACTGACAACACAACCCTAAGAGCTGATCCAGTAGTCAGGGACTTGAACACATCCTTTGGCTATCTCATGTTTACAATAGGGAGGAAATCATTCTATTTTACGCAACTTTTAAACAAAGGTATGGCATCCAGGTCCCATGAAGTCATTCCACTGTATTAAACATTTAGACAGAGTACAATGCCCCCTTTGGTACACATCTAAACAAGCATATCCAACAAATGGAACATCAGAGGCTCCTCACTAAAAATACAGGGCGCAAGCAGCACATCCTATGGAGACCACCTCAAGGCCCTATCCCTATATTCAGTCTCCAAACTGTCGAGGGGGAGATGCATGTCTGGCATACAAGGCATTGGCAGACCCTACTCTAATGGACCTCCTGCACATCTGCAAAACAGCACTAGAATTACCCATTCAAAAGACTTAAACCTTGTCTGTGATATAAATAGTACCTACTTAAGACTGATATGTATCCTAGAGACTACCCCTTGTCTGGAACAGGCTCCGCCATCTGTGTGAAGCAGAGTTCCTTCCTAACCCAATTCAAATTTAACTTTGACAATGGATGGAGAATAGGAGATTCAGCCCTGGTTTGGCACCTACATCTCTGACACAGGTAGCCTTGTAAATGGTTCAACTCCCAGATCTCTGCTTACACTTATCAAGAGCATCAGAACTGGTCAGATATTTGGGATGCAAGACTAGACTTGGAAAAAGCCATTGTGGTCATTAGCCTAGTAAACGCCCACGAACCAATAAGGAGGGAAAACAAAACAAGGGAGGGTAGTTTTCTGGGGGGGGGGGGGCACGACTATGAAAATATTAGGTAAGGAAGATATGAATTTAGTAAAAACTCACAGAATTTATATACTATTCCCCAGGATTCCTTAACTGGGCTAGGCTGGTATTTCACATGAAATATTTAATTAAAAGCTTTGACACATGTAATAACTATTTCAGATCATGCACTAATAATGCAGGGTAATGAACTGAAATATGCAGGCGCTTTCCCACCTACCTGCTTACATTTTTTTTTTTTTTTTTTTTTTTAAATAAAGGAACAGGTAGTGGAAATTATTCAGTAGTTATTAGGGAAGTTCGATTTTCCAAAAGTAATAGCCAGGTACATAAAATGAAAATGGAATTTAAAAACGGATTGATATACTGTTTAGTAACAGGAATTTAGAGAGGATGACAAAGGTTGAAATATTGCAGAAGGCAAGGTGCAACTGCAGAGTGCTGAAGAGAAAATAAGGGAATACTTGTACAAGAAAAGAGTTCAACAAATGCGGTCTTAATAGGAATGTTTCAGTGAAAGATACAAATGAGCTCAGTAAAATAACCTTATGGCCAAAGACCTGATATGATATGTACTAGCAGAGTGAATGGAACATTTAGTACAAAAACTAATCTTGCTGATGGCACAAGGCATGGGAAACCAAGGTTAAACATGTGTGTAGAACTTTTAGGAAATTTACAGGGTTTTAATATTATGGGAGATGCTTTGTAGTCAGACATGAGCTCAGTTTTGATACAAGGAGCTGGAGTACAGAAATCAGATCTGAACTGCTGGAGATGTGAAGTAAAAATTCAAACACGTCATTTCTTCCATTGCCGTGGAAAGAAACTAAGTTCAAAAGTTAAAGGACACCAATTCATTCTTCAGAGCAATCTTCAGCAGTCAGTGGACAGCTCGATTCTTGCTCAGTTATTGTTGGACTGTAGTATCTACAGAATACTCAATAGCTTTAATAAAGGTGGTTTAAAGAGTTATTCTGAAAGGTACAAGATTGTTTAACACAAAGGAGAAAACAGATTTGTCATTTGTCCAGTACAGTACCAGGTAAGATAATTATTGCTGTTAAACTAATTATTGATTACTCCAGAGCACAAACATTTAGCATGACTTGGGCAACAGCAAGTGGAACGGGTTCTCGCCAAACTTGGGGCATCTATAACAAGAAAAATAACCATATATCCTTTAGAAGCATCAAACATTTAGGAAGTCTTATGAAAATCTGTATAAAGAGAAATTTGGAAATCAAGAATGAGCACAAACTGAAATATTTACAGAAGACAATTATGCCAAGGTTAGACAGATGCAGCTCAACTAATAGTCAAGATAGGAGGAGACAAGATAAAAACATTAATAAATCAATTTCCAACAGTCTCCATGACCCAAAGGGAAGCAGAATGCTGTTTGACAGAATAAGCTGGGATTTCAAAGAAGGCATTTGCATCCCCTTATAGAATAACTTGGAGGATATCTGCAGGAAAGTCCCTAGGAACAGACAGGAAGAAAGTGACAAGGCTCTGCAAGGTTTGTATAACAGCATTTTCAAAAGGAAGGGAAGCACCAATATCTTAGATAGCTGTCGGGGCTGTAATAACTGAAGATTGGTAAAGATGGAGCAGACCCAGCCTCATAAAGACCCATTTCAATTTTAAGGCATAAGAGAACTGTTTCATCTCTACACAAACAGAAAGAACAGCAACGGTGCTGCCAAACTTGACTGATATGAATCAGTGTAGTTTTGTGGAGAGGAGGCAAACATTTGACCATTAACAATACTGATGCAGAAGGAAAGAATGCAAAAAAAAACACAAACAGCTGTTATTGGTGGGTCTTGACGCAGAGGAAACTGGAATTTAAGAGCAGGGCAATGAAAGCCTGTTCATTCCCGGATACTAGGTTAATTAGGAGGTGATATGAAAGCTTGGAGGAAAGAATTAAAGTTGGATAACTCCTCCCCAATAAGTTGCTTTTGAACAGAGGAACCAGGCAGAGGTGTTTTTTTCCCCCTTCTGTTTTATATTTAGAGCCATGGGGGAGGGGGGGGGGGGCGGACACATACATAGATGTATATGTATTTGATCTCTACATCTATGGATTCACTTAAGACAAAGCCCAAAATCTTGAAATTCAAAAGGATGAGACCAAAATCTTGAAAGCTCAAGATTGAAAACTCAAAATACTTAAACTCAGAACACTGAGAACACACAGGATACCAACTCTGATCCCCTGTAGGCTTGGTCATCTGAAAGGGTACTTTTAACTGTAGAATCTTACTTGATACATTTTCTTTTCTTACCAAAGTATGACTGACATTGTCTTTTTACCAATGTTCTATATCTTTTACCTGGAGTGTTTTTTATTAATTCTTGTTATATTACTATGCTCAGCATACATGATGTAACCTGTTTTGTGTATTATGCTGGATGTACTGTATTTGTATAACTTGATGTTGGAGCTTTTCTCCCCGGGCCTCCGCTGAAAATGGACCTGGTCCAGTCGGAATTTCCCGGTTAATAAATGTAAAATAAATAAATAAATAAATATTCCAGCACAACTACATACAGGAAAAAAAAAAATAAAATAAAATAAAGACTGTTTACCACTTCTCCAAGTATCAGCAGGGGGGAGGGGAGCCCCCCCCCCTCATCCCTGGCTACTTAAAATGTATCAACTCTGAGATTTCACTCCACAGAACAAAATGGGAAACATACCATTACGCGTTCCATGACTTCCTATTGTAACCTTAGTTATGTTCCCTTCCAACTTGCTATACTACAACATAACTCATGTTAGTGTAGCGATCTCAGAGTTGATATCTTAAAGTAGTAGAGGTTGTGAGGTCACAGCCCCCCATATGGGGGTGCAGGGGGGCTTGCCCCCCAGTTATACTTGGAGAAAATACAGTCTTCAAGTAACCAAAAACAGAGGCAGTTGAAACAATCCACAAACGTGCAGCTCAGGTACAATAAAGGCAGTCTTCTATATACCAGGTTATAACCATTGAACTTCAGAAGATGGAATAGAAATAAAATTAACTTCTATAAAGTAAAAGAAACATATGGAAATAAAAACAAACCCATAAAATTATAATAAGCTTTCGTTCCCTTTACTGTACTGGGACTTTTTCGGAATGACAGTTAACGTTTAACTGTCATTCCGAAGAAGTCCCAGTACAGTAAAGGGAACGAACTTATTACGGGTTTGTGTTTATTTCCATAAGTATCTCTCTCTATACATCTCTATATATACACACACACACATTATATATATATATATATATATATATATATATATATATATATATACATATATATATATATATATACATATATATACACACATATATTATATATATATATATATATACACACATATATATATACACATATATATACATATATATATATATATATATATATATATATATATATATACATATACACACACACACACACACACACACATATATATATATATATATATATATATATACACATATATATATATATATATATATATATATACACACACACACATATATATATATATATATATATATATATACACACACATATATATATATATATATATATATATATATATATATATATACAAACACACATATACATATATATATATATATATATATATATATATATATATATATATATATATATATATATATATATATATATATATATACACACACATATATATATATATATATATATATATATATATATATATATATATATATATATATATATATATATATATATATATATATATATATATATATATATATATATATATATATATATATATATATATATATATACATACATATACATATACATATACAAATATATATATACACACACACACACACATACATATATACACACATACACACACAGGACTCAGAAATAAAAGAAAATTGGTATTGTAATAAAAAGTTGGCTTTATTTGCAGATGGCATTGTTTTGTACCAAACAAAAATCAAGAAGTACAGTGTTGTGTTTCACATATTTTCAGGATATAAACTTAAAGGGCTACATCCATAATTTTATATACCCACACATGAATTGGTCCAGCAATGCCCACACTTATTTACTGGGACACAAGTAGTACTTAGGAGTATGGATTAATAAGGCTTCTGTTATGACAGCCAAGGATATATTATGTGGGAAAAACAAAATATAATCTTTTCCCCATATTTTGTAAGCTAGTTTATGGATATGGAGAGAAAGATAAAAGCAGTGAAAATGATTTTAAACACAAATGTCATCCATATTTTTAAAGTTGTAGGCAATAATGGAGAGGTGAATGAATCACCTCTTGCCGTCTGCCCCTCAAGGTAAAGTGGGATAAGTTGATCCTTGCCAAAAGTAGCAGGTGGTTTTGGATTACCTGATTTGAAGGGATATTTTAGTGCTACACACAAGACTCTTACATAAAACTTGAAAGTTATAAATTCAGAAGAGAAAGGGAAGAAGTTGGGGGTACTCAAGAAATAAGGTGTGGAATTTTGGATGCAGATCCTTAGAAAGAATACAGAAAATTATATTCATCAAGTAGCAGGAAGTGTTCCAAAGAATTCATCCAGTGCGAGAATTGCTGAAGGAGATTTTGCCAATAGGGATGATTACTTCAAGTAAGCGTACAGAAAATAGGTAGAGAGGGAGCTGAAATTTATGGTCAAAAACTAGCAATGTAAACATTTGAGAGAAAATAACTATATAGAGGAAAAGGAGTGGGATGAGGCAAAGTTTGGACAGCAAGCTAGAGATAAACAATCCCTGGTAGAAAAGGAAGAGTATAGGATTCCCCTATCCCTTTTTCTACTCCCAAAGGGAAATATCTGCTATGGTAGAGTTTTTAGCTGAATCTAGAACAGAAGCTATTTTTAAGAAATT
>NC_056732.1:489331487-489348247 GCF_019279795.1 Protopterus annectens
GGGGGGAAGGTAACCTTTTTTGGGGGACAAACCCCCGGGGAATCCGGGTTGGGTTTCCCTTTTTGGGTTAAGATTAAATGGGCCCATTTTTTTTTTTTAAAAAGGAAATTTAAAAAGGGGGGATTTTAATTTCCCAAAGGGGTTTCTGTTTTTTTTGGGGGGGGCCCCTTTTTTGTAGGGGAAATTGAAAAAATTTTTTCCCCAAATTTTTTTGATTTTTTGGGGGTTGGTAAGCTTGGGCGGGGGCCGGGGCCCCCCATTTCTTTGTTTTTTCCTTTCCCCTGTAAGATCCTCGGTATTGCCCTCACGCTGGGCACGCCTGCTTTTTCCCTGAAACTTGTCAGAGTCTGGGAAGGACCATTTCTTTGAAGGCCAGTTTCTGCTGAATCTGGGTGGCTGAACCTGAAGGAAATCCTTGACCGTCTGTACTGACTTAGCTTTTTCCTCAATGGATTTCAACACATCTTTGCATTAGCACCAAAAGCTTCTGTTTTTCCAGAGGTGCATCAAGTAATTAGAAGTTATGTACTCACCATAACGTTCCATCTGAGTAGGTGTATTCATTTGTCTGCAACCTGTGGGTTATGGATCCGATATCGGATCCGAACCGGCATGGTTTACCACAGCTATGGATCCAAGCTCAGCTCCTCCTCACCCATAATGCCCTGCTCTACCCTCATGACTCAGATCGAGTTTGCCAACAGCAAGAACACCCTGAAAAGGGTAACACAATATGCAGGAAACTGAAAGGCCAGGGGATAGAGGGGAGATGAGCAGACAAATGAATACACCTACTCAGATGGAACGTTATGGTGAGTACATAACTTCTAAATTGAAGTAGGAGATTCATTTGTTCGCAACCTGTGGGACAGAGTCCCCAGCTACCTGAATCTTGGGCGGCCATCATGGAAGGATATTCCGAGCACATGGAGCCAAAGGATGCTCTACCCCTAGATGCAAGATCCAACTTGTAGTGGGAAATAAAAGTATGAGATGAAGCCCACATGACTGCTGCACAAATATCATCTAGAGGAACTTAGCCTTAAAGGCTGCCGAGGTAGATACTGACCGGTTGAATGGTGGTACACCCTCCGTGCGGCCTTCCTGAAGCTTCTGATAAGCCAATAAGATACATTGTGAAATCCAGCGAGACAGAGAGACTTTAGAAATTGGCTTGCCCAAATTAAATTTAGCAAAGGAAATGAACAACTGGTCGGATTGTTTATGACCAGCCGCTCTGTTTAGATAAAATCTAAGTTGCCTGTGAACGCCTAAGGAGTGAAGCTTGTATTCACCTTTGTTTTCATATTTAGGAAAGAAAACAAGGAGGTTAATGGATTGATTAATGTTTGCTTCAGAAGCTACTTTAGGAAGAAAGGACGGGTTGGTCCTGCGGTAAACACGGTCCGGATGAAAGACCAAGTAAGGAGGTTTAGCTGATAATGCTTGGAGCTCTGAAACTCTCTTGGCCGATGTAATGGCTACTAAAAAGGCAGTCTTGAAAGACAAGATTTGAGATCTACTGTAGCCGCTGGTTCGAAGGGGGGGGCGGTCAAGGCCTGGAGAACTAAGGAAAGGTCCCAGGGAGGAACCGCTTGTTTTACAGGGGGCCTGAGAAGGAAAGTACCTTTAAGGAAAATTTTACACAACTTGGCTGACATGAGTGGACTAGAGTCATGACCAATGTGATAATGTGAAATTGCCGCAAGTTGTACTTTGACTGTGGAACTGCTGGCACCATCGCAAGAGTGGTTAAGAAATCAAGCACTAAAGGGAGAGGAACTGTGAAGGGATCCAGGCCTTGCCGCACCGCCCACAAAGAAAACCGTTTGCACTTGCTGCGGTAGACTTTCCTAGTGGACGGTTTATGAGCTGCCACCAGGATCGCCTTCACAGGGGACGAAATACCGGAGTCCTGATCAAGAGGAACTGGAGCAGCCAAGCGGTCAGCTTCAGGTTGTCCAGGTTCGGAGGAGATAGGCAGGATGGATGAGATATCAGATCCGAATGGGACTAGAATCCAAGGAGGATTCACCGAGTGAGACCTCAGGAAGGGGAACCAGATCTGCAGAGGCCAAACGGAGCAATGAGAATCATTCTGCAACCCACCCAGAGGCTTTCTGAAGAACTTGGAGCATCAGAGGCAAGGGTGGATAAGCATACAGAAGACCGGGTGGCCAAGCATGCACCAGAGCTGCCTTGGGGAACCTCCTGAGGAGGTATCAGAGCGAAAAACTGTCGACTTGGTGTTTGAGGGAGAGGCAAAAAGATCGCATGAAGGAGTTCCCCACTGCTTAATATGCTGCTCCGCTACTTGAAAATTGAGAGACCACTGTAAGGGGTCAGAATGGTGTGACTGAGCTTGTCCGCCAGGATGTTGGACCGACCCGGAATGTGCGGTTATTAGAAAGCGTGTTGGTGGAGATTGCCCATTCCCAAACTCTCATGGCTTCTCAACAAAGAGGGTAAGACCTCGCTCCCCTTGCTTGTTGATATACCAGACAACCGACATGTTGTCCGATTGAATCGCAATTGTTCCCAAGGGAAGAAAGTCCTGAAGTGCTAGCAACGCTTAAGAGCACTGCTCTGATCTCTAGAACGCTGATATACAGTAAGGTCTCTGAATCGCTCCATCGTGCCTTGACGTCCGGCAAGAAAATGCCCCCACCCGAGGCGGAGGTGTCCGTGGTCACCGTGGAGAGAGGGGAGAAGCACAAAATGGGCGGCCCCGTGGGAGATCTGGGGAGTGAAGCCACCACAGGAGGGACCATTGCAAGCCTTGCTGATCGCAATGGGATGATGCATAGGAAGAGCAAGGTATGACCACTGTACTAAGAGTCCACTGGAGGATGCGCATATTGAGCCTGGCGAGAGGAAGAAGTGCTATGGCAGACGCCATGGACCCTAGAGCCCTCAGGACCAACTCCACCGGAAAATAACTTGAGTGGAGAATAGACCACACCTGGAGCTGCAGATTTTGAACTCTGTCCGCAGTGAGGAAGGCTTTTAAACTCCTTGTGTTTAACCTGGCCCCTATAAAATCTAAGAGCTGTGTGGGCGCCAGGTTGGATTTCTTTGTATTTATAGTAATGCCCAGATTGGGAGCAAGATGGAGAAAGGAGTCTCGCGCCAATAGTAGTAGATGCCTTGTTGGGGCGGTAAGGAGCCAGTCGTCCAGGTAGGGGAAGACCTGCACCCCCTGAAGCCTCAGGTGGGCCGCTACCACTGCTAATACTTTGGTGAACACCCTGGGGGCTGTGGTGAGACCAAAGGGAAGGACCCGGAACTGGTAGTGACTGGCTCCCAGCCGGAAGCGGAGGAACCTCCTGGAGCGCCTGTCCATTAGGATGTGGTAGTACGCATCTTTGAGGTCTATGGAACACATCCAGTGACTTTCTCCCAGAAGGGGGAGAATAGATTGTAGAGTGACCATTCGGAATTTTTCCTTGGGAACTGCCAGGTTCAAGAGAGAAAGGTCTAAAATTGGTCTTAGATCCCCGTCTTTTGGCACTAAAAGAACCTGGAGTAGAACCCTGATCCGATCTGGTCTGGGGGACGGGCTGATGGCTCTTTTCTTTAGCAGATGGCCAATTTCTGCCAAAGCAGCCTCCCGCTGACCGGGTGGAACGCCTGGGAGGGACTTCAATTTTGGTAAGTGACGAAAAGGGATGCGGTATCCTCTGGATATGATCTGGAGATCCCAGCGGTCTGATGTTATGGATTCCCATGCCGCTAGGTGCCTCGGAACGTCCCCGACTGCCTCCAGAGTGGAGCAGCCGGGCAACCCCTCAGGGTTGCTCGCGGGCCGTTCAGAGAAGGGTTCTCTGGACCAAGTTCCTGGGAGCCCCTCTGCCTCTAGGGCGGCGTCCTCCCTGTCCTCCTCTGCCACGGAAGAACTGGTTGTCCGAGCAGGCTGGGATTGCTGCGACTCGGAACCACATCTTCTTCTGACCCTTTTGGTTCCTAGAATAGGGCCTCTGGGGCAGAGAAGCAGATTCCGATGGCAGACAGCGTCTTCCGTCCTTCTCTCTGGGTCAAAGTGTCGCGAACGGTTTTGCCAAAGAGGCAGAACCATCAAAGGGCGTTTCGCAAATGACGCCTTGAAGGGCTCAGAGAACAAGAATGACGGAGCCAGGCCTGACGCTCAGTGACTAGACCTGCCCCTGCGGCTCTAGCGGCGCTTCCGTAGCATGGGAGAGTAGCCGCATAGAGGTATTGGTAACTGATCTAAGAGTGGCCATGCTTGGTGGAGTGCAGCACTTTGTCCTCCTCCGACATGGACTTCTGGGGGAGATGCAGCGTATTCTTTAATGAGATCTCGCTGCATCCTAATCGTGTGTTAGGTAGTTCAGCGCCTTACCGAGAAGGTCGCTGAACTAAACATCCGCTTCCCAAGCGGTCCATCATCCGAGACTCCTTGCTCGGGGATGGACTGAGGGACTAAGTTCCCTCTTGGTGGCCGCCCGTCAACATGGCATCTACCGAGGCCCCTTACTCCAATGGGCACGGTCAGACGGTGGGCTGAGGATCCTGTCGGGCCTCTTAGGGATTGGCTCCACGGTGTCCGGTTCCTTCCACGCCTGGTGGTAATGAGGTCCACCAGGGTCGACACCAAGAGGTAGACGGGCCCGCTTCAAATGCCTCCAAGAACACGGACTCGTCCGAGGAAGACTTGGGGCAGACCACCCCTTATACGGACATTTCCATGATGTCTCCAAATGAGACATCCTCGGGGTGACCGTGGGGAGCCTTCCCTTCCTCCAAATCCGTGTCTTCCGTGAGAGAGACTTGGGGGAGTCAATGTGCCTCCTTTGCACATGCTTGCGAGGAACATCCTCTGGGGGCTGTCAGAGGACTCCTCAGCAGCAACCTGTTCCAGGGGAACAGCTTGGGCCACAGAAGCAGGCTGTCCCAAGGGCCGGATGGTGGAAGCCTGACCCAGTGCAGAGGGAGCGCGGGACGGAGCCGAAACAAGTAGTCCCTCAACAGGGCCCTCTCCACTACATCAAAGGCCGAAGGGGAGCCGACCTCGACCAAAGGATCAGACAATCGGCTCCCCCTCGGATCCGAAGAGTGGATCGAGCCGGCGCGGCCCGGATCCGAAGGACAGTGCCCCGACACAGACGGCGCTGGCGGAGCACTGATCCCCGGATCCGAGCTTGGATCCCGCTCCGAGGTCGGATCCGATGATGCACTCGAGGGCAGGGTCGGATCCGGTACCAAGTACTATCGGCGCCCGACCCACCCCGGCTCAAGCTGCTCGTTTCCACCGCTCAACCCGGTAGCGGGTCGGAGAAGGAGCAATTGGCTTGAAAGGGGTCGAGCCTGGGAGGCAAGAGCACTCTATCTGCATCTGGGCCTGGATGAACCTTCTCATCATCCGGTCCAGATCAGCATCCGACAGGCTGCACGTTGATCTCGACGAGGCTACCGAGGTAGGCCTTGAGTGCCTCCTCGATAGCCTCGACGGAGATCGGGTCTCCTCCTCCTCAGGTCCCGTGAAAAACACACTGGAGGAGCCGAGGAGGAGGAGATCCAGCCGACAAGGGAGCAGGGGAGAAGCTCGCTTGGCTGCCGGGGCGAAACAGAGGTCTCGGCCCGCTTATGGTGCTTCTCCCTCGGTCCTTCTAGCATCCTCCTCTGAACCAGAAGCGGAAGGTGGAGTCCCAGGAGGAGGAGGGGAGTCGAGAGGAATAACCGGTGACGGTTACCCCGAAGGAGTGGAGGTGGGAGCCGAGTCCCGCGGCAAAAGGCCCGCCAAAACAAGCTTGGACCTCCGCCTCCTTCAATGCCCTGGGGTTGAACCCTGCACAAATGGAACATCCAGATGTGAGGTGTTCAACCCCAGGCATCTAACACACGAGTGTGGCCATCAGCTGGGGAAAGCTTATGGCCACACTCGAGCATTTAGAAAATAGCCTTGGGCTGCTCAGACATCCCAAGCTAACAAATAAAAGTTACAATAACTAAGGTAAAGTAACTAAACAAAAATCACTCACAGGCCCAACACACACACTACGCTACCAGCGAGGGGAGGGATATAAATTTTAGATTAAACTCTAAAAAAAGTAATAATACAAGAGGGAAACCTACACTTTCACACAAATTAACCAAAAAATTTTACTAAATTTTACAATATAAACACTGAATCTATCACTTAGCTGGAGAGCTGAAAAAAAACAATCTGGTCACCATGCGCGGCAAACGAGATCTGAGGTCATGAGGGCAGAGCAGGGCATTATGGGTGAGGGGAGGAGCTGAGAGCTTGGATCCATAGCTGGTAAATCATGCCGGTTCGGATCCGATATCGGATCCATAACCCACAGGTTGCAGACAAATGAATCTCCTACTTCAGATCTTTACTTTAACATGGTCAGGCAAAGACTGATCTTTTAACCAAGCATGTCTACGTATCACAGCCCCAGTCATAGCTGCCCTACATGAAGCTTCCAATGCATCATAACCACACTGAAGAAAATGATTGTTAACCTGCTGAGCGTTATGTATATGATCCTGCAATGCCTTTCTATCAATAGGCTCAGGAGAGGCTAACTTTTTCTGTAAATCATCCAGTAAAAAATCCTGGTACTGAAACATGTGGAAAAGGCAGTTAAGTGACCTCATGGCTAGGGTGGTAGAGGTATAAACTTTTTTACCCCATCTCTCCAGGGACCTAGCTTCCCTGACCGCTGGCAGTGGATTCTTGGCAGTGGAAGTAGCAACTCCCTTGGGGCCCTGTGAAATATAGTGTCTAGATCCACAGAGTGGGCCTTAAAGAGTTGCTTGTGAGTGTCAGGGACCCTATAATATCTGTCTGGCTTGACAGGAGCAGGGGGGAGAGAATCAGGGTTAGCACTGGAGTCAGAGAAATCATCCAAAACATCCATAACTGGAGGAATAGCTAAAGGTCTGTGCTGGGGAAGCTTGAGTTGCACGCAGCCTTTTCCTGGAATCAGAGAATTCCTGACCCTGCCATTTAAAATGTTCCCTCAGAGTGCAGGACTTCACCAAACGAGAAATCCTCTGGAGGGGAGGTAGAGGGAATTGATTCCTCAGCATCAGAGACCTCGTAGGCCTGGAAGGATTCTTCTTGGGTATCAGAATGCTCAGAATCCCCAGAGGCTTCATCTGAAGAGAGGTTGTCAGCCTGCTCAGTTCTGGGCCTTTTCTCTGCAGGTTGAGAACCTCTGTCTGGATGAGGCTGAGACCCCCTGATAAGAGAAATAAGATCTGCAGCAAGTGACATGATCTGTTTGTCAGAAGGGGCCTGAGCAGCAGGTTTAGGATGGGCCTTGGCCTGGCTGGCAGCCTTAGCACGTGCAAAGGGCCTTGATGGACATGGATACAGGAGGCCTAGCAGCCCCACGTGCGGGAGTAACCTTGTCTACAGAAATGGTGTCGGGTAGATCCAGAACTTCGGTTTCCGGAGGAAAATCAACAACCGGCACCGGAGAGATCTCCGAGACCGAAGGACGTGTTAACGCTGTGTCATCAGCCTGGAGCGGTTGAATTACCGCTTCTGAATGGACCGAAGCACTAGCGGAGGGTTTAGGAGTTGCATCGGTGGTGGACGTGGGACGAGGATGTCGGTCCCGGTCCTTTCGTTTTTTGGCGGATTGAGTTGTCGGTTGATCCGACGGCATGATCTACACGAAGGATTCACCGAAAAAGTCTTCGGCAAATTCTGCCCGGCGCCTGAGAGTGCGCTTATTAAAGCAAGCACAGGCCGAGACGTCGTGGTCTGGGCCCAGGCAAGAAAGGCAGTAAGAATGGAAGTCCTTATGAGGTATTTGTTTACCACAAGACAAACAATTAACTTTTTCAATTTGCTCTGACATCGGCTGAGGCAAGAAAAAATGTTCCCCAACAGGGTACTTAGCTTTTAGATGACTTCGGTACTGAAAACACAGGAGCTGACCGACCGGCACTTGCGAACTGCTTCTGCTTCGGGCACCGCGCGGCAAGAAAGACTGAAGATGGCGTCGGCCGATGCCTTTATACTCCAGCCGTTGTGACATCGGACAGGAGGCGACACCAGCCGAGGCCAGACCCAGACTTTGGAATTCGGCCAACCGAGGGCTGCCTGAGGCAGGACAACCCATATGTTATGACTGCAGTTGCATTCTTGAAGGACATCAGGCTATTCCAGAGTATGGGGAGTCTCTGGGTCAGGAACCTATCCCTCCAGCATGTTCTATTCATTGTGATGACAAGGTTAAGATCCCTGCAGCGTGTGGCTCTGAGGGATTGGGATTTCTTTTAAGTGTAGCATGTCCAACAATTCTGGGTGTGACATGGCCTTGTATGTTAGGCAGAGATCGCCTCTTGAGTAGGCGACAGAGTATAGCTGGAATTTCTTTAGACTAGCTGGAATTTCTTTAGACTATCAGCATAAAGTATCTGCATTAGGCCTTGTGATTCTTTCTGTGAGGTATTTCTGTGGCCTTTCCAGTTGTTGCAGGTGTTTTGAGAGGTACATACCAAATGGGGCATTGTACTCTATAAATGGGTCTAATGAGGGATGAGTACAGAGGGACAATAACCTCCTTTTTTCTGGAGGAAAAGCCCTTAGTGATGAGGTGTGCCACAGAAAGATTTTCTAACTGTTGTGGCTATGTGGCTTATCAAAGGTGAGACTGCTGTCTACCTGTGTCCCTAGGTCTCTTACCACACGTTCGGTGTGTAGTGCACTGCCACCTATGTGGTAGTTCACAGGTATGTGTTTTTTCCCAAAGGGGACAACTATACAGGTTTTGGTATTTAGCTTGAGCCCATGGCTCTGACAGCAGGCATCTGTTTCGGTAAGGCCCTTTTGTACTATATCCACATCATTTAGGGATTCAGTAATGGCTCCCAGCTTGCAGTCATCTGCAAACTTTGCAAGCCAGAGTCCCTTAGTGTTGGCCTGTACTTCAGAGATGTAGATGCCAAACAAGAGTGGTCCCAGGACAAAACCCTGCAGCACACCACTTGTCACTTGTCTGGAGCTGGATTTGGAGTTGGCTGCTTTTACAGTGTATGTTCTGTCAGTAAGCCAGTTTGCAACCCATCGAGTGATGTAGGGATTAATGCTCAGCTTAGTAAGCTTATCTATGATTCCAGAGTGGGGGATAGTGTCGAAACCTTGGCGAGGTCCAAGTAGGCTGTGTGAACCACCATACCCTCTTCCACGGCTCTGGAGACTGATTCAAAGAAGTCGGTCAGGTTCAGGAGGCAAGATCATCCCTTCACGAACCCAAACTGGGTGGTACCCAGTGTTTGAAGTTTGCCACTGTCTGTTTACGAGTTCCATGATAAGTTTCATGGCCTTGCAGATCAGGCTCGTCAGACTGACAGGACAGTAGTTCCCAGAATCCAGAGTGGATCCCCCCTTGTGGAGTGGAATGACTTAACTGTGTGCCACTCTGTGGGCATGAAGCCCGAGTTGAGGCAATGATTAAACATGACACACAGGTGAGGTGCCAGTTCATTTTGTAGTTCATGCAGTACACAGTTCGGGATGTCATCTTGTCCCCATGGATGCTGTATGCTTGGTTTTGCAGAGTGCATTTTTTACCTGAGTGGCCGTGATTACCGGAATTTAGCATTCTTTCGGTATTGAGATGGGTCCTTTAGGGGGTGAGAGGTGGGTGAAGTACTGAATCTATCTGCCAGGATACTGGCAATATCCTTGGGATCAGTATATCTAGTGCCATTCTGCTGTAGCTCAGAGCAGATCTGAGTATTGCCATTTAGATTCTTGACATAGCTATTGATTCTTGACATAGCTATAGAATGCCTTGTGGTGGTCTTTGGAATCTTTGGCAATTTTGTTTTCGTAACTAGCTTTGGAAGATTTTATGAGGGATCTCAGCTTTGTACTAAGGCTGGTGAGGGTGTTCTTTGAATCCTGGGTTCTTCCCCTTTTCTGCAACAATCTTTTCCCTCTGTTGTACAGCTTGTTTATGGCAGGGGAAAACCAGATTGACTTCCCTTTTTTTTTTAAAAGAGGACAGCGTCTTGGTTCTATTTGGGATGACTTTATCCATGCATGAGTGAATATGCTCATACAGCACCTTAGTGTAGGATTCAGCAGTTGAACTTCCAGTTCCCATCTGCATGGGTGTCATGAAGTTTGTTACTTCTGACTTGAGAAGCGTGAAGTTGGCTTTGGAGAAGTTTTTTTTACAGAGATTTCCTTAAAGGGGGGTGGGTGATTAGCTTATGGTCTGATCTGGCCAATGAAGGGATGGCAACTGGTGAGGAGCATCAATCTCCCATATTGGTAATGACCAGGTCTAGAATAGTGGTACCCCTGGTGGGACTATGAATTATTTGCTCTAGGGCGTTGGAATTTATGAATTCCAAGAACCACTGAGCAAAGGTGTTGTTACAGGAGTAGTTTCCCCAGTTAATGGCAGGGTAGTTGAAATTACCCAGTATTAGAGTGTTTGGTTGTATCTTAATATTTTCCAGTATATTTAGAAAGGTGAAGTGAGAATCTTGGGCACTAGTGGGGGATCTGTAGCAAGCTACAATTTGTATTGCAGTCTTACCTAGTGTTAGTTGCACCTGGAAAATTTCAGATGCATTGTGTTGGGCAACCAGCCTGGAGGTGTGAATATCCTTGGTGAATATGGACACTCATACCACACTTTTCGGCCACCAAACCAGGACAGAAACACTAAAGGTGGAGGAGTTGTAGCCTGGTATTGCAGGGGTGCTCTCTGGAGCTTTGAATCAGGTCTCCGTTACTGCACAGATATCAATGTTCTCCATTTTTAGGAGAGCCTCGAGGGACTGCATCTTGAGGTTTAGACTTCTAGCATTGAGTAGCATTACCTTCAGATTTTGCTTGCTTGTACCCATTATGGTGGCAGTTTTGTCCTTTGAACCTTGTCTAAAAAAGGAACGATAGGGGTGGCAAGAGCCTTAGCCAGTAACCTGAATCCCAGGGGCGACAGGTGAAAACCATCTCTTGCAAAGCATCGTGGTTTGTCGATCATGTTATCCCAGGCAGACAGATACTGGATCCCCTTTGAATAACAGAAACTTACCCAATTGTTGAAGTCAATCATTTTGTCCTTATACTGTGGTAACATTCTGGGTGATGGCAGGATGCTACTTAAGACTAGGGTCATACCTGCCTGGGCTACATGATCAGAGAGCTCTTCCATGTCTCTTTTCATGTACTTCGCGGAGGTATGTCTCAAGTCATTTACTCCAACATGGATAATGACAGTCATATTGGTACCTGTTGTGGAGTGACTTGAGTGCATGCATTATGTGGTGGATCCTGGCACCCGACATACAACTGACTGTAATGTTATCCTTGTTCAGTCTGGTGAATGGACGTTGCCTCATATTTCTATATAGCAGATCCATGACATCTGCACCCCTAGCAGGTGTGCAGACTAGCTGTTCCAGGGTGCCTGCCTTGACAGATTCCAAGAAATTTTGAGCCTGTGTGTTAGTGGCTATGTATGTACTCCAGTTTGCGGTTTGAAAGTTAAAACTCAGCCATGAATATGGTGTTGGGCTGAACTGTGAGGGACACCAGTACATTCATGTACATGGTACTGCTATCATGGATGACAAACAGGGATCTACAGCTAGCAAGGATATGGTATTAGACTACCTGAAGTTCAAGTAAGTGCTTCCTCTACAACTATAACACTATATATTCATCGAGGCAGATTTGATGAATATGCTTCACCTCAAAAAATCTAGATCCCTCAGAACCACAAGGGCGGGAGACTTAAACCTTGACACGGTTATAAATAGAACGTGCTGGAGGGACAGATTCATCACCCAGAGACTCCCTATGCTGTGGAACAAAATCCCGGTACATGTGAGGCAGAGCACCTCGCTGGCCTTGTTCAAGAGGAATCTTGACCAATGGATGGGAGATCGCAGATATACCCCAGGGATTACTTCAGTGTCACTGCTTGACAGAGGCACAGAAAAATGATAGGCATAGTTTTTATTCAAACTAAAGGGGTGGCGAAAGCCACATAACTATGGGCTAGGCTTATAAATGCCCTTGGGCAGATAGCCTAGTATGAACCTATGAACCTATGAACTGCAATATTCTAAAAACGTGTACAATCTAAGCCTGCTTTGCCCTAACAAATCAGCATTTATAAACCGGAATTGACTGTTACATTTATTTTTGTTTTGTTTAACTATCTTGCTGCACTGATCGTTTCTGCTACTGCACTGCTTAGGAAATGGTGGCATCCTTGCCGCCACTGCTTAGAAATGAACTAAATGCAATTGGGAAAAATGTGCCTCGATGAATATATAGTGTTATATTCTATTTATGGCACATATCACAACACTAATGCAAACTACTGCATCAGATATTGTACACAAACAGTGTGCTTTATGGTACATATCACAATGCATTAATGCAAACTACTGCATCAGAAATTATACATAAACAGAGTTCTATTCTTTTTATGGCACATATCACAATGCACTACTGCAAACTATTGCATCAGATATTGTACACAAACAGTGTGCTTTATGGCACATATCACAAATGCACTAATGCAAACTACTGCATCAGATATTGTACACAAATATACAGTGTTCTATTCTATTTATGGTACATATCACAATGCACAAATACAAACTACTGCATCAGACATTGTACATAAATATAGTGTTCTATTCTATTTATGGTACATATCACAATGCACTAATGCAAACTATTGCATCAGATATTGTACATAAACAGTGTTCTATTCTATTTATGGTACATATCACAATGCACTAATGCAAATGACTGAATCAGATATTGTACATAAAACACTTGTACACACAGCAGCAATAAATGTGGACACTCTTACCAAGAGTCATGCTCCAGCAAGTTCAGTTACTAGCAAACTGGCTTAGCATCATGGATTAGTGCGCTCTTTTGCACGACTCAGTGCAATGTTTGGCTGAGGTGTGTTATTCAAAGGCAGTTTACTAGCACTAGGTGACCGAATTCCAGGTACAACTGATTAAAACCATACGACTTTCCTACATCACTAAGCAAACTGCACTATGGTTTATACAGAATCATAGCCATTTCTAACATCCTGTAGGCCAGTGTGACAGCAGTTGGTGTTGGGACAGAGTACTAACTGCCTTATAGTTACCTTTAACACATTACTGCTCATACAGTCCGACTCAAATTGGGAAAGGAGCAAGTCCACAAAGAATTAGGAAACCTCCCACAAGTAGCACTGTGAGGCACCCCACACACACACACACACACACACACACACACACACACACACAAAGTACCTCACTACATTTACACCTGTAAATCAGGCTCCAAGCTACCATGAATTAGAATAAAGAAATATCAGGCAACAGGCCACACCTCTATCATAAGGATGCATGGCATAAGCGCTTAACAGGCCACACCTCTATCATAGGGATGCATGCCATAAGTTCTTAAGCCACACCTCTACAATAAGGAAGCATGCCATAAGATCTTAACTCTTGCTCTTGTACACACTTGCAGTTGCTGTAAGAAATGCTTTGGTAATTGGAGAGGCACACTGTCACTGCCTTAAAAAAAACAAGGGGAAAACTGTCATTTCAGGGCCAGGATCCAGGATGCTGCAAGGGCATTAATTAGAAGTTATGTACCTACCATAACGTTCCATGTTAGTTGTCTTCTCTCGCCTTCTTTCTTGCTGGATGGGTTCGGAGCCGATCCTCGGCTCCGACTCGGCACTTGCTTTAGCTTGAGAACTCCTTTTACCAGCTCGAGGCAACCCTATATCCCATGATGCAAGGCGGAACTACCTCAGATCTCGTTTGGTAGCTAACCTACCCTGCTAAAGACTAACCTAACATAATTAGGAACACAAGTCCATAATAGAAGTCCTCATATGAAGGCTCAGGAGGAAAACAATCTGATAGGAACTCTTCAAGATCTGTCCAGGCCAGGGGGAAGGAGGGAGGGACGCAAGAAAGAAGGCGAGAGAAGACAACTAACATGGAACGTTATGGTAGGTACATAACTTCTAAATGTTAAGTTGTCAATCTCGCCTTCATTCTTGCTGGATGGGACCGTGTCCCTAGCACCTGTATCCCGGGTGGCTCAATGGAACAGACTCTTGAGAACTGTGGAACCAAAACTGGCCCTATCTCTGGAGGCCAAGTCCAACTTGTAATGAGAGACAAAGGTATGAGGCATGGCCCAAGTAGCTGCTGCACAAATGGTGTCAATGGGTAGTCTATCCTGAAAGGCTGCAGAAGTGGATAGACTCCTGGTTGAGTGCGCTTTTGGTTTAGAAGATAGCTGTTTGCCTCTTGAGAGAGTACACATAGGAAATGGTGGAAGTCAACCATCTGGATAAGGTCACTTTAGAAACTGGAAGACCTATCCTGTTTTCTGCATAGGAGACAAATAATTGGTCAGATTTCCTGAATTGTTTAGTTCTATGCAAATAGTACCTGAGCTGACGATGGACATCCAAAAAATGCAGTTTCTGTTCAGCTCTGTCGGAATAGTTTGGGAAAAAGACTGGTAGATCTATAGATTGGTTAATATTGGTTTGAGACACAACTTTGGGGAGAAAGGAAGGGTTAGTTCTTAATGATACCCTGTCCTTATGAAAAACCAAATAAGGGGAACGAATGCAGAGAGCTTGAATCTCGGAAACCCTTCTTGCAGAAGTGACAGCCAGTAAAAATATAGTTTTCCAGGTCAATAACTTCAAAGAACATGAAGCAGATGGCTCGAAGGGAGGTAGTATCAAGGATGCCAACAAACTATGAAATAAGTGCCAGGAAACGTTGATACTCAGTCCATGCAGTTTATTCCACGAATAGTTTAAAAACAAGAAAAAACAACAGCAAACGCCAGTTTGTATTAACGCTCTTCAGTAACAGTTCAGTATGCGTTTTCGTCCTTCACCATAGGACTTCATCAGACAAATCTCCATAGTTAATTACATCCATTAAATGGTAAATCAGCTTATTTTAATTATATCAATTATCCATAGACCTTTCTCTGATAATTCAAACTAACCTATCAAATTGCACAAGCTCCTGAATATTAATGCCCATCTGTGAAAAGTGCAGAATTCCTTAAAATACGTAAATTCTTTGCTCTCTTTTAAAAACTGTCATCATATTCATTTATAAATATGTAAAATATAAATGTAAATATTCAATAAATAAATAAATAATTATCAATACATACATTAAAAAGAACTGTTTGTTAAAAACTCATTTTATGTATAAAAATACTTCTTATAAAAAACTTTAATCATTTCGTTCATTGAGCTAAGGGACTGATATATGTTATACAATAGTGCCCTCTAGTGTCCTTAGAAAAAAGTTTTTTACTAGAGCTTATTAGCTCTTATTTTGAGTAAGTACAATAATAGGAATGGGACTGGGGACGATAATAGAATGTATGGAGACAATTATGATGTAGAATTTCCACCATTAGAGGGAAGGGGAACATTATATGAAAGTAATTTTAACTACAAAGGAAATTTTCAGACTCGAGGGGGGAGAAGGGGGAGGGGGAGATATATGTAAATACCCCCACCTCTGTTCAAAATGATTTGAACACTGAAATAATGGTAAATGAAGATGTGAAAAACACTTACAATAATTTCACTATCTATAATTTCAGTAGTTTAAAATTGGACCCCAACCATTTTTCACTACTCAGCAAAGGATTGAAATTTATTCCTAAAAGGAGAGGTGATATCACAAATACTATTTTAGACATTAAGTTATTCACCAGGAAAATCAACTTAGAAATAATGGCTGGTAGGGCTGGTTTTAAAAGGGAAGGAACAGGAGAAAGTGTTTTAAAGAGAAAGTCAACTTTCAACCCTCCGTTAATTCCACAAATAAAGAATTTCGAAAATGTAGTGATTGATTCAGTCAGAAAAAATTGTAATAAAGGATGGGTTTATCATAATCTGAATAAGGAAGAGAATGAAGTTTTAAATAATCTAAGTAGTAATAACTCATTAAGGATTATGAAACCAGATAAGGGAGGGGGAATTGTCGTTATGGATAAAATTTTATATGAAGGAAAATTGAATACTATATTGAGAGATGATCAAAAATATGGGGTGGTATCCCTAAATGAAATTAATATAGCCTACCACAGAATTGACACAATTTTAGAAGATTTAGTGATAGAGAAAGTAATAGATGATAAAACTTTCAAATATTTGGAAGTTAAGAAACCTAAAATAGCCAATATATTTGGGATACCCAAAATTCATAAGAATATGACCAACCCCCCCCTTAGACCCATAGTTTCTGCTGCAGGATCTAAAACCAGCCCTTTAGCAAAATTTGTTGATTTTAAAACTAAGCATATTTGGTTAAATAATAAATTGATTTTAAAAGATTCCTGGGACTTCTTAGGGGCAATAAAACAAGATATGTTCAGAGAAGATTTATTATTTATAACAATAGATGTTATTGATTTGTTTGGATGTATTCCATTTAATGAGGGGATGGATATGTTTGAGCAGATGGTATTTGGTGATGAAAAATTGAGGCTGGAAGATAAGATTGCTAGCGTGACACTTATGGACACAGTCTTAAAACACAATTATATTATGTTTGATGGTGAATACCATCAACAAAAGACGGGTGTGTAGCCATGGGGGCAGTGTGTGCCCCCACATTTGCAAATATTGTTCTAGCCAAATGGGAGGAACAATACATTGTCAACTGTAGGTTTAAAGAATGTTGGACAAAATACTACAGAAAAATTTTAGGAAAAAAAAGACAATAGG